>NC_056744.1:1695576236-1695628552 GCF_019279795.1 Protopterus annectens | reverse complement strand
TGATTATCAAAGGTGAGATTACTATCTACGTGGGACCCCAGATCCCTTATTACGTCTTCCATATTTAGGGGACTACCACCTATGTGGTAGTTTGTGGGTACTTTGTTTTTTCCAAAGGGGATGACTATGCACTTTTTGGCATTTAGCTTGAGGCCATGATTTTGACACCAGGTATCCGTCTCAGTGAGACCCTTTTGGAGGATGTCTCTGTCACCTGGAGAGTTAATTATAGCCCCTAGTTTACTGTCGTTTGCGAACTTGGTCAGCCGTAGTCCTCCTGTGCTTGCCTGTCCCTCTGAGAAGTATATGCTGAACAGGAGGGGTCCAAGGACTGAGCCCTGAGGAACGCCACTTGTAGCCGGTTTAGAGTTGGACCTAGCTCCTGCAACTCTCACCGTGTGGGTTCTGTCCATGAGCCAGTTGGCAACCCATCTTGTGATGTAGGGGTTTATGTTCGGGCTGGTGAGCTTGTCTATAATACCAGAATGGGGAATGGTGTCGAAGGCCTTAGCGAGGTCTAGGTAGGCTGGGTGCAGAAGCTCATTTAGAAAAGATTCAACAAATAAAACAAAAATACATTTACATATGTGAAAATTGACATCATACTACAACATACTGTAAATACATAAGTTAATACAAATATTAATACACATAAGATATCTAAAGTAGTACACGTATACCATCATTAATACAAGATAAATACAATATCATGTAGCATTGAAATGTGTTGACATGTTATAAATGCAAGAGTTTATTACTCATAAAGCAAATGTCAGAGTGGAGAATTCAAACAGTGGATAAAAGGACAGAAAGGGAGGGGAAAGTGAGACATTAGTATATGTTAGAGGTGATAAGTGGACCAGATATAGAAGGCAGGAACAATAATGAGTAAAAGCAAGATTAACAGTAAGGGAAGTAAGTCTATGTTTTATTTAACCACAGCCCTCTTATATATATAAATTTATTTAGGCTCCTAGTTGTCCATACCAAGGCAGTCTCACTAATATCTACAATAACAAGTGTTATAGCTTAATGGATAAATGGATTTACTACTAAGCAGCCAATAGTTCAGAGCTGTTGATTATTTTTATTTGTACATATCTGGAATTTGGCTCTGCCCCATCCATTCACCCTTCACTATGCTTGGGTTCACTCCACTCCCCTACCCTACCTCCATTCCCACCCACCCACAGGCTCCTGACCTTTATACCTAACTAGCCACTCCTCTAAGTCTCACTTTCACACCAACCTCATTTCTATATAACCACTCCTCTTCTCAATCTCTTCAATCCATACCACTATCTGTGTTTACTCCACATTACCTCACTCACACAATAATCAAATTGTCCAAACTCTTCAGGTTAATATCCCCTACCTAATCCTCCCTCTCTAACCACAACCTGCATAAAGTATAGCCACACTTAAATCCCTACTCATTCCTGTAAAGATAAAAATTCACAACAATACATCGACACTGTCAGACCAAAATGTGGCCAATAACCTTTACATTAATAAAAAGCCTTGTCATCACCTCACACTTAACCTCCTACCATTACACTAGCAATTCAAAACTTCAGACTAAATCACCTACCTGCCCAACCCATTCACAAGATGAACCAGCCTTTTCAGTAGTAGCTCCTTCTATCCACAACATTTCAAATATTGACCTTGTAAAATCGAAAGTAATCCTACACCAACTAAACAACCAGATTTCCTCAAAATATAACACATCTATAATCAAATGCCTAAAAACTATAATCCAAATAGCATCCTGAATCATACTCAGTGGAGATGTGCAACCAAGCCCTGACCCCACAAACAATAACCCCCTGCTACCAAACAAATAACATTCTAAACTCCCCCAGGAAACCAACAGAACTCCTTATACTCAACATAAACATAAAGAGCATAATGAACAAAATCCCAGAGCTACACTGGCCATCTACTCCCCGACATAGTCCTTCTCATAGAGACCTGGCTAAAACCACTAAACAATAATAATTACTTTGTTCCACCTAGTTACAATGTTCTTAGACAAGACAGAATATCCAAAAGAGGTGGAGACATTGCTCTCCTCTTCAAAAACAACATGACCATTGAAATGTTAGTCAACGAGCACCAGAAGTTCAATAATGCAGAAACTATGTTCACTAAGCTGAAAACTCAAAAAAAAACCACTTACATATAATTGGTATCCATATACCACTGGCAGTAACATTAATACAGTAGAATCCATTCTAGACTGGGCATACCAAAAATTTCACCAAAAAACAATCATACTAGGTGACATTAATATTGACAGGTCATCCTGTAACTCACTCCATCCCATTAACCAAGTTAACCTACATGGTTTCACTCAACTATCAAAAGCACAACATGGGTAGATAAAGCATCAAAAAAGGAGTCCATCCTAGACTGGATCCTTACTAACAGATCATCTCAATCCTACCTGTCAGACTCCCTCCCAGACACCCTCAGTGACCACCTTCTCACATTTATAGTTGAATACCAAGTGAATCCATTAAAATCCTCTGCCCTCCAACAAATCCGGTATACAAAGAATTTCAAAGCTCATGACTTCATATCTGCACTTAATGCAACTGGAGACCACTCTCATGTATCCCCCTGGCAAGTGCCATAGACTACTTCAATAACACTTTCCTAAACATTCTAAATCATCTCGTCCCTATCAGAACTTTCAGAACTAAATCCAGCTATACCCCCTGGCTGACTAGAGATATCTGTCTACTGCTAAAACAAAAAGATAAAGCATGGGATTCATGACGTCAAAATAAAATTCAAACTAATAGACAGGCACACCAGGAACTAAGGAACAAATCCAAAAAACAAATTAGGACCAGACAAAAGGAGCCATTATATAGGCATTCAAACCAAACACAAAAATAACCCACAAATAATGCCACTGATAAAATTCTACAACCAGGAAAAACCAGTACTCCACTCCCTAACATTGACACTATCACCAGTAATATTGCCACCCATATCAATGAGCACTTCACCAAATCCATCCTTGCCCTCACCAATAATAGTTCTCCCACTTCACATCCAAACCTATCTTCCATACCAGCAGACCAAAACCTCATCTCCTTACAGCCTGTACCAACTAGCACAATATATCAATACCTAAATAGGCTTAAACTCACAACCCTGGCCTCTGACAAATTACCTTCAGAATACCTAAAGATTGCAGCCAAAGCCATCTTTTATCCAGTCTAAATGCTAATTAATCATTCTTTATTAGAACAATATGTTTCTTCTCTGTGGAAACTTTTGCATGTAATACCACTCCACAAAAGAGGTAACTCTGTGGAACTAATTACTGTCCAATTGCCATTCTATCCCCCTTATCTAAAATCCTTGAAAAATGTATACATTCCCAAGTAATGCACTATCTCCTCATTAATAAACTGCTAATCAACACCCAGATTGGATTCAGCCACAATCACAGTACTTCCACAGTCCTTATTAGCTTTACTAATACAGTAAACCAACAACAAAACAATGGTAACCTAGTATCCACTGTATTCCTAGATCTGTCCAAGGCCTTCGATACTGTCTCACATCCCAAACTCCTTTCTGGTCTCTCCAATCTTAATCTCAGCCACTCCACACTAGCGTGGTTTCAAGACTATCTAACCAACTGCCAGCAAGCAGTAAAATGGCAAAACACCTTATCTCCCCTTCTACCTGTCACCCTAGGTGTCCACCCAAGGATCCATTCTTGCAACTCTTCTCTTCAATATATTTATCAACCAACTCCACAAAGCTACCCGGCACACAACTCTAGTCCAGTATGGCAATGACTCCACTCTAATCTGCTCTACCCCCTCACTCCCTCATCTCCAGGAATTGACATGAGTCCTTTACAGCTGTTGAAACCTGATTAGCCAACTCTCAAATAATACTTAACCCCAATAAAACACAGCTAATGATATTATATCCAACAAGAGCCTTAGACTCCTTACCACCATTCACAATACTTTCAGCTAATAACACCCCTATCATACTTGCCCAACACACCATAGCATGAAATTCGATATGCACATTGCACAGACAATGAAGTCCATAAAAAACTCAGAACCATATATAGATGTGAAAATTACCTCACTAATGACAGTAAAGCCACCATCGAAAGAACCTACCTACTATCTACACTCCTCTATGTCTCCCACATACTCATCAACCTAAACAAAGCAGGCATTAACAAACTAAACACCTGCTACAATAAAATAGCTAGGTTCGCTACTGACTCACCCTTCAGGACACATCACTACATAACAATCAAGTAACTATCCTGGCTAAAATTACCAGACCTTCTCACATATAACCAGCTTATAATAGCCACCAAATTCTATATTATCCCGATAGAGTTCCTGCTCTTCAAGGTTTACTTAATATCTACTCAAACAGACGCCTATTAAGATCCACCAATAAAGCACTGGCTGACACAGGCAAAAGCAACAATAGATCTGGGGACTCCTTGTTTTCCATTTTTGCTGCAAAATCATGGAATACCATCCCCGTAGATATTAGGAGCACTGAAAACAAAAACAATGTAAAAAAAACTCCTCTGGTCCCATTTACATAGTTGTTGGTTATGACCCGGGGTAGCGGCACTTACTTGGATCATATCGTACTTTAACCCTCTATGAAATCTTGTAACAACTCCTTTCCATGCTCTTAATCAATGTGTGTTTACTTTACTAGCCACTGGTGAATGTAACCAAATGACTGAATAAAATATCCTTCCAAATGTATTATTACTGTAACACACTGTACTGCTTATAGTATATTTACTTTTTGCTCCTTTCTTGGCCTTGAATCTCTTCCTTATTAACTTTTTGACTCTGTACTGTACTTTATTAACATGTGCACTGTATTTACTATATTTGTTATAGTGAGCTTTATGGAGCTTATCTCTCCAGGCCTTCACGGAAAATGGGATCTACGCCCAGTCAGACTTTCCCTGTAAACAAATGTAAAATAAATAAATAATAAATAAATAAATAACAACAAAGAACATGATAGATGGAATGTACACAGGCATTAGAGTAGAAATTGCTAACATTTTGGCCAGGAGAGCAACAAGTGTAAATCTAGGAGTGAGGGAGGAATTATTTTAATTGAAGCTTAAATAAATCAATGCTATGTATTGCCCTGATGGGTGTGGGTGCCGTGACTGTATTCCAGACTTTTCCTACACAGTGTGAGGACAGACTCTGACCACTGTTTTTGTGAGGCCTACAGGTCTTAAGCAGATTTTTGCCAGAAGCTCAAAGATGATGACTTGGGAGGAGAATTGTACTTACAGCTGGGCAGGAAATAGAATTAAACATACTCGTGTGTGTTAAGAGAAGTTGGGCATAATTTAGTTGGTGGGATAATTCTAACCAATTTAGAGTTTTAGTGCAAAACAGTGAATACGATTCATGAACTTCAGCTTGGCCAGCTAAAAACTTGGTTATATTCAACTGGACGTATAAGAGAATTTAAGTTCCTTTTTCTGCACTTTTTTTTTAAAAAAATACAGTATTTAAATTGATTTAAACTGTGTATGAAGGAGTGTTGAAGGAATTTTTATCTGAAGTTATTCTGCTCTTCAGTAACTTGAACTAAAGCTAGTGTTGGCTGAATTTTGTTATTTGCTAGTAATTACAGGTGTGGGGGTAGCCACATTCTTTGACTTCCTGTCCTTGCATATTTAAACTGGTGCATGTGAAATAATTCCTGCTTTAAAACGTCAGCTTGGCCAGCTAAAAACTTGATTATATTCAACTGGACGTATAAGAGAATTTAAGTACCTTTTTCTGCACTTTTTTTTTTAAAAATACAGTATTTAAATTGATTTAAACTGTGTATGAAGGAGTGTTGAAGGAATTTTATCTGAAGTTATTCTGCTCTTCAGTAACTTGAACTAAAGCTAGTGTTGGCTGAATTTTGTTATTTGCTAGTAATTACAGGTGTGGGGGTAGCCACATTCTTTGACTTCCTGTCCTTGCATATTTAAACTGGTGCATGTGAAATAATTCCTGCTTTAAAACTTCAGCTTGGCCAGCTAAAAACTTGGTTATATTCAACTGGACGTATAAGAGAATTTAAGTACCTTTTTCTGCACTTTTTTTTTTAAAAATACTGTATTTAAATTGATTTAAACTGTGTATGAAGGAGTGTTGAAGGAATTTTTATCTGAAGTTATTCTGCTCTTCAGTAACTTGAACTAAAGCTAGTGTTGGCTGAATTTTGTTATTTGCTAGTAATTACAGGTGTGGGGGTAGCCACATTCTTTGACTTCCTGTCCTTGCATATTTAAACTGGTGCATGTGAAATAATTCCTGCTTTAAAACTTCAGCTTGGCCAGCTAAAAACTTGGTTATATTCAACTGGACGTATAAGAGAATTTAAGTACCTTTTTCTGCACTTTTTTTTTAAAAATACAGTATTTAAATTGATTTAAACTGTGTATGAAGGAGTGTTGAAGGAATTTTTATCTGAAGTTATTCTGCTCTTCAGTAACTTGAACTAAAGCTAGTGTTGGCTGAATTTTGTTATTTGCTAGTAATTACAGGTGTGGGGTAGCCACATTCTTTGACTTCCTGTCCTTGCATATTTAAACTGGTGCATGTGAAATAATTCCTGCTTTAAAACTTCAGCTTGGCCAGCTAAAAACTTGGTTATATTCAACTGGACGTATAAGAGAATTTAAGTACCTTTTCTGCACTTTTTTTAAAAATACAGTATTTAAATTGATTTAAAATGTGTATGAAGGAGTGTTGAAGGAATTTTTATCTGAAGTTATTCTGCTCTTCAGTAACTTGAACTAAAGCTAGTGTTGGCTGAATTTTGTTATTTGCTAGTAATTACAGGTGTGGGGCTAGCCACATTCTTTGACTTCCTGTCCTTGCATATTTAAACTGGTGCATGTGAAATAATTCCTGCTTTAAAACTTCAGCTTGGCCAGCTAAAAACTTGGTTATATTCAACTGGATGTATAAGAGAATTTAAGTACCTTTTTCTGCACTTTTTTTTAAAAATACAGTATTTAAATTGATTTAAACTGTGTATGAAGGAGTGTTGAAGGAATTTTTATCTGAAGTTATTCTGCTCTTCAGTAACTTGAACTAAAGCTAGTGTTGGCTGAATTTTGTTATTTGCTAGTAATTACAGGTGTGGGGGTAGCCACATTCTTTGACTTCCTGTCCTTGCATATTTAAACTGGTGCATGTGAAATAATTCCTGCTTTAAAACTTCAGCTTGGCCAGCTAAAAACTTGGTTATATTCAACTGGACGTATAAGAGAATTTAAGTACCTTTTTCTGCACTTTTTTAAAAAATACAGTATTTAAATTGATTTAAACTGTGTATGAAGGAGTGTTGTAGGAATTTTTATCTGAAGTTATTCTGCTCTTCAGTAACTTGAACTAAAGCTAGTGTTGGCTGAATTTTGTTATTTGCTAGTAATTACAGGTGTGGGGTAGCCACATTCTTTGACTTCCTGTCCTTGCATATTTAAACTGGTGCATGTGAAATAATTCCTGCTTTAAAACTTCAGCTTGGCCAGCTAAAAACTTGGTTATATTCAACTGGACGTATAAGAGAATTTAAGTACCTTTTTCTGCACTTTTAAAAAAATACAGTATTTAAATTGATTTAAACTGTGTATGAAGGAGTGTTGAAGGAATTTTTATCTGAAGTTATTCTGCTCTTCAGTAACTTGAACTAAAGCTAGTGTTGGCTGAATTTTGTTATTTGCTAGTAATTACAGGTGTGGGGTAGCCACATTCTTTGACTTCCTGTCCTTGCATATTTAAACTGGTGCATGTGAAATAATTCCTGCTTTAAAACTTCAGCTTGGCCAGCTAAAACTTGGTTATATTCAACTGGACGTATAAGAGAATTTAAGTACCTTTTTCTGCACTTTTTTTTTTAAAAATACAGTATTTAAATTGATTTAAACTGTGTATGAAGGAGTGTTGAAGGAATTTTTATCTGAAGTTATTCTGCTCTTCAGTAACTTGAACTAAAGCTAGTGTTGGCTGAATTTTGTTATTTGCTAGTAATTACAGGTGTGGGGTAGCCACATTCTTTGACTTCCTGTCCTTGCATATTTAAACTGGTGCATGTGAAATAATTCCTGCTTTAAAACTTCAGCTTGGCCAGCTAAAAACTTGGTTATATTCAACTGGACGTATAAGAGAATTTAAGTACCTTTTTCTGCACTTTTTTTAAAAATACAGTATTTAAATTGATTTAAACTGTGTATGAAGGAGTGTTGAAGGAATTTTTATCTGAAGTTATTCTGCTCTTCAGTAACTTGAACTAAAGCTAGTGTTGGCTGAATTTTGTTATTTGCTAGTAATTACAGGTGTGGGGTAGCCACATTCTTTGACTTCCTGTCCTTGCATATTTAAACTGGTGCATGTGAAATAATTCCTGCTTTAAAACTTCAGCTTGGCCAGCTAAAAACTTGGTTATATTCAACTGGACGTATAAGAGAATTTAAGTACCTTTTTCTGCACTTTTTTTTAAAAATACAGTATTTAAATTGATTTAAACTGTGTATGAAGGAGTGTTGAAGGAATTTTTATCTGAAGTTATTCTGCTCTTCAGTAACTTGAACTAAAGCTAGTGTTGGCTGAATTTTGTTATTTGCTAGTAATTACAGGTGTGGGGGTAGCCACATTCTTTGACTTCCTGTCCTTGCATATTTAAACTGGTGCATGTGAAATAATTCCTGCTTTAAAACTTCAGCTTGGCCAGCTAAAAACTTGGTTATATTCAACTGAACGTATAAGAGAATTTAAGTACCTTTTTCTGCACTTTTTTTTTAAAAATACAGTATTTAAATTGATTTAAACTGTGTATGAAGGAGTGTTGAAGGAATTTTTATCTGAAGTTATTCTGCTCTTCAGTTATTCCCACCCCTGCCCTGTTTTTGTTTTGGTGTTAATCTTAGTGTCATTGAAACTGCCCACCCCTCAGCCTGCCTCTGGGCCCATCTCATTTGCTCACTCAACTGAGTGCAGTGAGATCATATTCTGATTTCAGGCACTCCTACTGTGTACAAAGAGAGCATCTGGGAAATAGAAAAAAAAAATTAAGCTTATTTCCTGCCTTTCTTGTTAAGTGGTACAGACTATTTGTAGGCTTCTGAGCCCCCAAGCCCTTCTGTGTTTGAGGGAAGCCTTCTAGCTTGTTTATTTCTTATAACTAGCCAGTTTTCTAGTTTCAGCACTCAAATCTGTTTCTTTGATCTCAGCACTTGTTCAGAAAAAAAAAAAAAAAAAAAAAATTCATCTGCTTTTACTGTACTTGTGTTTTTACCTACTTCTTTTTACTTTTGCATCATCTTAAAATACTCAATTGTATTTATTACTGCTTGGTGTAACTCATTCTAAGCCTTTTGGTTTAAACACTTGGGCTTCGGACCAGTTAGTTGTTTTGCACTGAGAGGGTTTGTGGTCTGCACTGTTGTGGCAGAACAGGTGGCTTACATCCTTCTAGGTTGAGAACTGCTGATTGAGGGCTCAGTGTCTGTTATTCTAAAAGTGTATTAATTCTGGTTTAAGCACTTGGGCTTTCAAGCCAGTTATTTTACATTAAGAGGGTTCGTGGTCTGCACTCTTGTGGGAGGAGAGGCTGGACTCTGCCCTTCTGAGCTGGGAATTTCTGGTTAAAGGCTTATAGTGCATGCATATCTGAACTGTTCCTTACTGAAGTTGGTGCGCCTTGTTTGCTGTGGCATAGACTGGATTCGGGCCTGCTGGATCTAGCTTTGTTTGTGTAACTTGAGCACTAATCCAGACATTCTCTAAAGTATTCAATGGTATTTATTACTGCTTGGTTGTAACTTGATTAAAGTGTAGCTATCATTCAAGTCTTTTGGATTAAGCACTTGGGCTTCAGAACAGTTGTTTTACATTAGGAAGGTTTGTGGCAAGCACTGTGGTGGCAGGACAGGTAGTTTTCATCCTTCTAAGTTGGGAACTGCTGATTGAGAGCCCAGTGTCCAAGTGTATTAGTTCTGGTTTAGGCACTTGGGCTTCAGGCCAGTTATTTTACATTAAGAAGGTTCGTGGTCTGCACTCTTGTGGGAGAAGAGGCTGGACTCTGCCCTTCTGAGCTGGGAATTTTCTGGTTAAAGGTTTATAGTGCCTGAATATTTGAACTGTATCTTACTGAAATTGGTTCACCTTGTTTGCTCTAGCATAGACTAGATCCAGGCCTACTGAATCTAGCTTTGTTTATATGCTTGTTGTTTGTTTGCTTGTTATTTCCCTGGAAGCTAATTCCACCTAATACACAACATCTCAGCACTTCTGTGGATCACTAGTGATATCTGCATTGCTTACTGTACTTATTTCCTTGTTTCACTTGAAAGAAAGTTACTGTTTGTCGTTTTTGCATTTAGTTACTTGTAACACATTGCACTCAAGTTACCTGGCACTTGCTCACTAAAGCAATTATATAAGTCAGCACTAAAAATTAAAAGCACTACACCCTCACTCCCCACTGGCCCTTGTTTTCAATTAAGGATTTCCCAATATTATTCTAGCATGTCCAAAGGTCAGTTGTCAATCTCCTCTCCGGTCCAGCTGGTGAATCTGGGAATCTTGAGGCAATGTTATAACTGCCTCATGTACACAGACAACCCTCTCCTCCTCCCACATAACACAAATACTTGAGAGATGCAGCTATTTAGCCAAACTGGAGGCTGAGCTCTCTCAACTCAGGACTGGCAAGACCAGACAGGAGGAGAAGGCAACTACACACACCACAAAACCAGCCTCACATAATGCTACCACTCCACTGAATCAAACACATAAACACACAAAGACATACTCGGAGGCTCTGAGTAAAAATTTACCTAAACAGCAGAGGCCTCCAAAGCAGACACCCAAACAACTGCTACCTCAAGACACCCCACAAGCAACACATAAACCACAAAAGCAGTGTGCAAAGCAGTCACAGCCTGTAAGGCCAAATACAACACCAAACATACTTGTCATAGGTGACTCCATAGTCAGACACACTGACGTCCCACTAACCAGGCTGAACAAGGAGAGGGTCACAGTAAGCTGCCTATCGGGCGCTAGAATCCGCCACATAACACAAGCACTCGGGTCACTCCATGGCAAGTACAAATATGACACAGTCATTGTCCATGCTGGTGTGAACGACCTGAGACGTACCTCCCTGGACTACATGAAAAGAGACATAGAGGAGCTCTCTGATTATGTAGCCCAGGCAGGTATGACCCTAACCCTGAGCAGTATCCTTCCTTCACCAAGAATGATGCCACAATATAGAGACAAGATGATCAGCTTTAACAATTGGCTTAATGTCTGGTGTCATTCAAAGGGGATCCAGTGTCTGTCTGCCTGGGATGACATGCTTGACAAGCCACGCTGCTTCGCAAGGGACGGCTTGCACCTGTCACCCTGGGATTCGGATATTGGCTAAGGCTCTTGCCACCCCCATAGTGCCTTTTTTAGGCAAGGCGCAAATTCTAAACCTACCACCCTAGAAAACAAAAATTGGAAGAAACTGAGGGTAATGCTGCTCAATGCCAGAAGTCTAAATCTCAAAATGCATGCACTCGAGGCCCTTCTCAGTATGGAGAACATCGATGTCTGTGCTGTAACTGAAACCTGGTTCAAGGCTCCTGAGAGCACCCCGGAACTATTAGGTTTTACCTCATATCATGCGTTCTGGCCCCAAAACCCGGACCACACCACAAAAGGAGGGGGTGTATCCATATTCATAAAGGATACTCACACCTCCAGGTTGGTGGCAACGCAAGCTGAAACCATCCAGGTGCAACTAACCATAGGCAAAACTGCTCTACAAATTGTAGCATGCTACAGGCCACCCTCTCAAACTCAGGAACCCCACACAGCCTTCCTGAAGACACTGGAGGGTATAAATGTATCTCCAAACACCATCATATTGGGTGACTTCAACTACCGAATATAGACTGGGAACATTACTCAAGCCCTAACTTTCTAGCCCAACGGTTCCTGGAGTTCATAAATTCAAATGCCATGGAACAGCTAGTCACTGTTCAGGAGAAAATATACTAGATCTCATTGTCACAAACATGGGGACAAAATGCTCCACACTGGAAGTATATCCCTCATTGGTGAGATCTGATCATAAACTAATCTCACTGGAAATCCACATCCCCCACCCCAAGCAAAAAGACCATAGTGAAGAACTTCTCTAAAGCAAACTTCACACTACTCAAGACTGGTGTGGTATCCTTCAAGGCCCCTGAGCCAGAGGAAACCACAACTGCGGAAGCCCTTACAAATGCCTTCTATGAACACCTCCAGGACTGCATGGATCAGGCAATCCCAAATAAAACCAAGACTCTTTCCACAAAGGGCAAACGTCCAGTCTGGTGGACCCCAGCCATTAACAAACTTTACAATAAGAGGAGAAAGCTATTACATGATAGAACAAAATCCATAAAAGTCACCCTGATCATTATTAGTAAAAAATACGAGCACTCATAAAATCAACTAAGGCCAATTTTGAGAGAAAAATTGCCATGGATTCAAAGGACAATCATAAGGCCTTTTCAGCTATGTTAGGAACCTGGGTGGAAACTCCCAGATATGCTCAGAATTAGTCCAAAATGATACAAAATCACTGAACCCACAGACATTGCCAACATACTGGCAGACAGGTTCAGTGCAAACTTCACCCTCTCCCCTAAAGGAGAGATAACTATCCCAGCCAGTGTAGCCTCCCGGACATCTCAAATGCGCAGATGAAAGCTGCTCTCTCTAAAGCTAAAAACACAGCATCAATGGGACGGATGGTGTCCCCGGCTGTGTGCTACGTGCTAAATGAGGAATTAAACCCGCACATAAGGCAGCTGTTTAATCTCAGCCTTACCACAGGATACGTGCCCAAGGAGTGGCGTACGGCAACTGTGGTCCCACTCCACAAAGGCGGTGTCTCTACGGACCCTGGTAATTACCGCCCCATAAGCTTAACAAGTCTAGTCTGCAAAGCTATGGAGAGGATCATAATGGAGCTCATAAACAAAGATATAGGGGACTTGCAGACATTGGACCCGACCCAGTTTGGCTTTGTCAAGGGAAGATCATGCCTTTTGAACTTGGTTGACTTCGAAACAGTCACCAAGGCCATTGATGAGGGAAAGGCAGTCCATACAGCCTACCTTGACCTTGCAAAGGCTTTCGACACAATACCCACTCGGGTATTGTAGAAAAACTACCAGCTTAAATGTAAACCCATATGTCACAAGATGGGTTGCAAACTGGCTTAAGGACAGAACCCACAGGGTTAGAGTTGCTGGCGCTGTGTCAGACTCCAAGCTGGTCACAAGTGGTGTCCCACAGGGCTCGGTCCTTG
This sequence comes from Protopterus annectens, assembly GCF_019279795.1. Lineage (NCBI taxonomy): Eukaryota > Metazoa > Chordata > Ceratodontiformes > Protopteridae > Protopterus > Protopterus annectens. Next base: position 1,695,615,148 of record NC_056744.1, on the reverse strand, counting down.
GCCCCCTATTGTTTGGCATCTACTTCTCAGAAGTACAGGCCAACATGGGAGGACTTTGGCTGACAAAGTTTGCAGATGACTGCAAACTGGGCGCCATAGTGGAAAGTGCATCGGACATGGATATCCTTCAGAAGGGACTCACGGAAACAGATAGCTGGTGCCAGAGCCATGGCCTGAAGTTAAACGCCAAAAAATGTATAGTCATACCCTTCGGGAAAAACAAGGTAACCCCAAGCTACCATATAGGTGGCAATCCACTAAGCACAGAAGAGGTTATCAGGGACCTGGGGACCCAGGTTGACAGTGGCCTTTCTTTTGACACTCACATTGCTAAAGTGGTTAGAAAGACCTTCTACATTGCCCACCTGATCATGAAGGGATTCACATCCAGATCTAGTGAGGTCATTGTTCCCCTGTACTCTTCACTTATCAGACCAATGATCGAGTACAATGCCCCATTCGGGATGTATCTCACCCGACATCTGCAGCAATTGGAGAGACCCCAAAGTTCCTCACCAAAAGGATAAAGGGACTCCAAAATCTGTCATATGCTGCCAGATTGAAGAAACTCCAGCTCTATTCAGTCGCATACCGTCTGCTCAGAGGTGACATGTGCCTGACATACAAGGCCATGTCCAACCCGGAATTAATGGACATGCTCCACCTCAAAAAATCCAAATCCACCAAAACCACTAGAGCAAGCGACTTAAACCTTAGCACGGATATAAATAGGACGTGCTGGAGGGATAGATTTATCACTCAGAGACTCCCTATGCTGTGGAATAAAATCCCGGTCCATGTGAGGCAGAGCACCTCGCTGACTCTGTTCAAGAGAAATCTAGACCTGTGGATGGGAGATCGTAGGTTTACCAAAGGAATCATCTCTGTGTCACTGCTGGACAGAGGCACAACAAACTAATGGGCACAGTATTTTTTCATATAAGGGGTGGCGTAAGCCACAATAATTTGGGCTAGGCTTATAAATGCCTTAGGGCAGATAGCCTAGTATAAACCTATGAACCTATAAACCTGTGACTTGTATGTGCTGTTATTCTAGCTACCATGTTGTGTCTCTATTCAAGTTTAGATTCGATTCCTTCTACCTCCATTTGCCAACTGTGCGACTGTAAGCAACTCACTTAACCAGATAGTGTTCCCAGGTTGTCAGTGAGAACAGGCACTTTGTCAAGTTGTTGTTGTTGTCTTTCGGTTTTTCCTGGTTAGGGGTCGTCACAGCAGAACTCCGGTCCGCTAATGATTGGCAGTAGATTTTCATGAATGCCAAGGTGCCAGCTCGAAGTCCAACCTTAGTCACACCCTTTTTCGCATGTCTTCTGAATGTCCATCCAACCATGGGGAGGACATGTAGACTCCACACAGAAGGCACTCCCCGCACTCCAGCCGAGAATGGAACGGGAGACCCTCTTGCTGTGAGGCAACAATGCTACGTGGTTTGTTTAGTTATCAAATAGGAAAAAGTCCACACAGAGTCCACTGTAGCATAAATATGTACATGCATATTTTAATACATACACTGTCTCACTATCTTAGTGTATAGATATGTCTGTAACTGTTGGTGGTTATATAGGTATCTGCAGTATACATGTTTATATATTAATATGAATACACCATTACACCCATAAGTACGTATACTGAGGTAGTCTTTGTGTGTCTTGTCATTGCATAATGCTATTTTAATACATGTACACTAACATTAACAAAAAAAAATGACAGCTTGCACACTTTTTATTTATTTATTTATATTTGTTTACTGGGTGGTGCACTGATCAATACTGACCAATTTCAGGTTCGCCCCTGGATCTATGTAATAAAATAAGATGACACACCTTACAGTGGGATCAAGCCTGACTGGATAGTTTGCACATGCGCATCACTACAGCATCAGTCCTGCTATATCATGTTATATAATCATATGATGACAAAACCTTATAATAAGAATGCACACACAAATCACAGCACCATCAGTCCTGCTATATCATGCTATATAATCATATGATGACAAAACCTTATAATAAGAATGCACACACAAATCACAGCACCATCAGTCCTGCTATAACATGCTATATAATCATATGATGATAAAACCTTATAATAAGAATGCACACAAAAATCACAGCACATTCAGCCAAAAAATGGAAATGGAGAATCATAAAAAAGTAGAAGAAAAGTTTGCATTCCACAAAAAAAATCACAAAGTTTTTGTTGTAAAGCTATTATGCGGCAACAGTGCTTAACCCAGTCTAATTGTCAGCAAAAGTAGTCACTCAACAGCAATACATAAAGAAGATGGTACCAGTTTGTCTGAGGTCACTGAATAGTCAATTATATAGATAGCCACACTATTTAGATGCCCTGGGGATACATAATCAAAAGGAGTGAAGCCTGATGAATATCAATGAGTGTGACTGAGTACGGGAAGGGAGTAGCACAGCAGACGCCTGATGAATATCGATGAATGTGACTGAGTACAGGAAGGGAGGAGCACAGCAGACGCCTGATGAATATCGATGAATGTGACTGAGTACAGGAAGGGAGGAGCACAGCAGACGCCTGATGAATATCGATGAATGTGACTGAGTACAGGAAGGGAGGAGCACAGCAGAAGCCTGATGAATATCGATGAATGTGACTGAGTACAGGAAGGGAGGAGCACAGCAGAAGCCTGATGAATATCGATGAATGTGACTGAGTACAAGAAGGGAGGAGCACAGCAGAAGCCTGATGAATATCGATGAATGTGACTGAGTACAGGAAGGGAGGAGCACAGCAGAAGCCTGATGAATATCGATGAATGTGACTGAGTACGGGAAGGAAGTAGCACAGCAGAAGCCTGATGAATATCAGTGAATGTGACTGAGTACAGGAAGGGAGGAGCACTGCAGAAGCCTGATGAATATCAGTGAATGTGACTGAGTACAGGAAGGGAGGAGCACAGCAGAAGCCTGATGAATATCGATGAATGTGACTGAGTACAGGAAGGGAGGAGCACAGCAGACGCCTGATGAATATCGATGAATGTGACTGAGTACAGGAAGGGAGGAGCACAGCAGAAGCCTGATGAATATCGATGAATGTGACTGAGTACAGGAAGGGAGTAGCACAGCAGAAGCCTGATGAATATCGATGAATGTGACTGAGTACGGGAAGGGAGGAGCACAGCAGAAGCCTGATGAATATCGATGAGTGTGACTGAGTACAGGTAAGGAGTAGCACAGCAGAAGCCTGATGAATATCGATGAGTGTGACTGAGTACAGGAAGGGAGGAGCACAGCAGAAGCCTGATGAATATCAGTGAATGTGACTGAGTACAGGAAGGGAGGAGCACAGCAGAAGCCTGATGAATATCAGTGAATGTGACTGAGTACAGGAAGGGAGGAGCACAGCAGAAGCCTGATGAATATCGATGAATGTGACTGAGTACAGGAAGGGAGGAGCACAGCAGAAGCCTGATGAATATCAGTGAATGTGACTGAGTACAGGAAGGGAGGAGCACAGCAGAAGCCTGATGAATATCAGTGAATGTGACTGAGTACAGGAAGGGAGGAGCACAGCAGAAGCCTGATGAATATCAGTGAATGTGACTGAGTACAGGAAGGGAGGAGCACAGCAGAAGCCTGATGAATATCAGTGAATGTATCTGTGTACAGGAAGGGAGGAGCACAGCAGAAGCCTGATGAATATCAGTGAATGTGACTGAGTACAGGAAGGGAGGAGCACAGCAGAAGCCTGATGAATATCAGTGAATGTGACTGAGTACAGGAAGGGAGGAGCACAGCAGAAGCCTGATGAATATCGATGAGTGTGACTGAGTACAGGAAGGGAGGAGCACAGCAGAAGCCTGATGAATGTCAGTGAATGTATCTGTGTACAGGAAGGGAGGAGCACAGCAGAAGCCTGATGAATATCGATGAATGTGACTGAGTACGGGAAGGAAGTAGCACAGCAGAAGCCTGAGGAATATCAGTGAATGTGACTGAGTACAGGAAGGGAGGAGCACAGCAGAAGCCTGATGAATATCGATGAATGTGACTGAGTACAGGAAGGGAGGAGCACAGCAGAAGCCTGATGAATATCGATGAATGTGACTGAGTACAGGAAGGGAGGAGCACAGCAGAAGCCTGATGAATATCGATGAGTGTGACTGAGTACAGGAAGGGAGGAGCACAGCAGAAGCCTGATGAATATCGATGAATGTGACTGAGTACAGGAAGGGAGGAGCACAGCAGAAGCCTGATGAATATCGATGAATGTGACTGAGTACAGGAAGGAAGTAGCACAGCAGAAGCCTGATGAATATCAGTGAATGTGACTGAGTACAGGAAGGGAGGAGCACTGCAGAAGCCTGATGAATATCAGTGAATGTGACTGAGTACAGGAAGGGAGGAGCACAGCAGAAGCCTGATGAATATCGATGAATGTGACTGCATACAGGAAGGGAGGAGCACAGCAGAAGCCTGATGAATATCGATGAGTGTGACTGAGTACAGGAAGGGAGGAGCACAGCAGAAGCCTGATGAATATCAGTGAATGTATCTGTGTACAGGAAGGGAGGAGCACAGCAGAAGCCTGATGAATATCGATGAATGTGACTGAGTACAGGAAGGGAGGAGCACAGCAGAAGCCTGATGAATATCGATGAATGTGACTGAGTACGGGAAGGAAGTAGCACAGCAGAAGCCTGAGGAATATCAGTGAATGTGACTGAGTACAGGAAGGGAGGAGCACAGCAGAAGCCTGATGAATATCGATGAATGTGACTGAGTACAGGAAGGGAGGAGCACAGCAGACGCCTGATGAATATCGATGAATGTGACTGAGTACAGGAAGGGAGGAGCACAGCAGAAGCCTGATGAATATCGATGAATGTGACTGAGTACAGGAAGGGAGGAGCACAGCAGACGCCTGATGAAGATCGATGAGTGTGACTGAGTACAGGAAGGGAGGAGCACAGCAGAAGCCTGATGAATATCGAATGTGACTGAGTACAGGAAGGAAGTAGCACAGCAGAAGCCTGATGAATATCGAATGTGACTGAGTACAGGAAGGGAGGAGCACAGCAGAAGCCTGATGAATATTAATGAGTGTGACTGAGTACAGGAAGGGAGGAGCACAGCAGAAGCCTGATGAATATCAGTGAATGTGACTGAGTACAGGAAAGGAGGAGCACACCAGAAGGAATTATCATGCAGAGCAGCTGAAAAGAGTTTGCAAGCAGCTGAGCTCCTCATTGAATAAACATGTTGAACTATCGACCAAAATACCATACAGAAAGGGGTGTGACAAAAGGTCAAGGGGTCACATGTCAGAGACAATGAGCTAGGAAAGTTACAGGTGTCTGAACAGCAGTATCACATGACAGTCTGATACACCTTACAGAGAAAGCCAGTGACTACACACTGCCAGTGCAGAGCTATAAATAAAATGTCCATGAGTAGTCCTGCCACTGACCTATGCAGAGCTGTGTGGATGTTTACAGACAGTCTCATCAGACAGCAGAGTGCAAACTATCTATATATCAGTGACTGACCATGGAATTCAAAAACAAATGCCCCTTGACACTCATCATGCTATCTGCTTACCCTCCTACCCCTGATTAATTGTTAGTTACAATGCTGATGCCCCATGTCATAGGAAGGGCATCTGTGATGCAGCCAAGTGTGCAATTTTAAACAACTGTTAATTTCAGCACAGTACCTCACAACACAAGTTTTAACATTTACCTAAATGATAACATAGCCTCCTGGCTGTAATAATATCCATAATGACCGTATAAAGAGGAAATGTGGTGGTATTCCTTTAATATTTCCCAAAAACTACCACATTTCCTCTTACAACAAACGAACACCAAAATCCACTTCAGCAGAGCTTCTTATTACTGTCCTGAAATTAAACAATTATAAACAAATATGTGTTATTGTTCTTTACATCCCTTCTAGTGACTACACAGCTATTCTAGAAGATATCCTACCTCAGATCTCCATAACAATTCCATAGGAAAAAATACTACTAGGTGATGTGAAGGTCAAGTTGGTTGAACAGATGTTCACACTAGGTGTAGGGGAGTTAGAGTTTATTTGCTTTCACACATCTAATTAATAGTCCCACACATTATAGCAAGACATAAAATTCCCTAATAGACTGGATCCTAGTCTCAGAACCTAGCAAATACACCACCTTTGGTACAATGTCTGACTGCCTCAGTGATCATCTCCCAGGCTATACAATGGAACATCTCACACAGCTACTTAAATAGCATGTCTATAAAACAACATATAACCTTTCCAAGTTTGACCCAGAAATGTTCATTACTCCCCCATAATCTATTAACTGTCACTTTGTAAAAATCCTCCCCTTAGATGATGCTGTAAATGAATTCAATACAATTTTCCTGAATATTCTGAATAGTCTAGCAACTCTTAGAAGGAAGAGACTAAAAACAAACAATACAACCTGTCTATCCAAAAGAACAGAATACAAAGCTAATGCAGAATAGAGAAAAGTATGGAAAGAATGTCAAAATATATACCATTATAATATCTTCAAATCTTCAGAATGCTTTGTAATTGTACTAAAAAGAAAATTAATAAAGACAAAAAATATACTGTAATAACTTTCAAAATGATAATAAACACAACCCTAAAAAGTTCTTGGCAGCCATTAAAGAAATCTTGCATCCTGGCCATAAATTCAGCCCTAATCTTTGTCTCAATAACTCATCACTTGAAACCACAATACAATTCAACTCTTATTTCATAGATATTATAGAATCACTAACCCAGAATCCCCCAACATCTAATCCTAACCCTGCCCAGCAGCCTCATATCACCACATCCACTTTCAAGTTCAAACGTGTGTCCACATCCTGTATAAAACTACTCTTAAACACACTCAAACTATGTTGTACTTCAGCTAATGACCTTCCAAGTGAACACCTTAAAGTATCAGTCAAAAGCATTGCCTACCTGTCTCAATAGTTATAAATAAGTCAATCTAGGAATTCCATAGTCCCTCTCTCTCCCTCTCTCTAAAAAATTCACAAATTATCTCTCTGCACAATGGAGGAAGATTACTAACTTTAGACCTATAGCAATCTTAAACCCGTCTATAAAATGCTTGAAAAATGTATTAATAAACAATTGCTTAATTATCTTCTGTAGGAAGAATTCCTATCCCCCAGACAACATGGTTTCCATCCTTCCCATAGCACTAACACTGCACTTCTAACTTATAAAGAAACTGTCAATAAAGTTAAAGATAATGACAAACTAGTCTCCTCCTTGTTTCTAGACTTGTCTAAAGCCTCAGGCACAGTTTGTGACAGCAAAATTCTACTCTAAATGTCCTCATTAGATCTCTCTCAGCTGACCCTTCTATGGTTCAGCAGCTACCTATCCAAAAGGAATCACACTCTCCATACCTCCCAGTTACCACCAGTGTACCACAATACTCTCTCCTTGGTCCCCTCCTCTTTAACATTCTCACCAACACCCTCTACACATCCACAAAATGGGCCTCCCTGATACTTTATGCAAATAACTCCACATTCATTTGCACATCTGGCAACATGGTACACCTCCAAAATATTACTCAGGAAGCATAGCAACTGAAGCATGGCTTTGTAACTCACAACTCATGCTCAACCCTAAAAAAACAACGTATGACTTTTTTCTCAAACCCCTTTCCATGAAAAAACAAAATTTTAAGTTCTCTGTCTTGATAATACAACCACTAAAGTCATTTCTCATAGCACATTATTAGAGGTGATAGTGGATGATAATCTAAATTCAACCTGTATATACAAAAGTGTATAAGAAAAACTCACAAGAACTGGGGATGCCTTGAGCAAAAACTTTCTCACTGACAACTAAAGCTACAACTTATCTCCTCCAAACACTTCTTTATGGAGCTCCCATCCGTACTAACCTTCAGGTATCACAAAACTCATAACTTGAGCAATGATGTAAGAAACTTCCTAAATTTGCAGCAAATACCCCTTTCATAACCCACCAGTGTTACTCACCACTGCTAACTTTGGGCTCCTAAAAACAGAGGTGGCTAACTTCACGGCACCTATGCAAATGGAGAATAGTTGCATGACCATCATGTCATACACCAGTGCACTGTACGAACACATACACAAATGCATGGATCTCGCCATACTCAATAGAACTAAGATGCTCTCCTCAAAAAAAGGAAGCAAATCTGGTAGTCCCCTGCCATAAACAAACTCTACATCAGAAGGAGGAAACTGATATGGAATAAGGTGAAGTCCCAAGACTGGAAAAACTCCCTTATCAGCCTCAGGAAAAGGTTGAAATCCCTCATCAAACCCTCTAAAGCTAGCTATGCAAAAAGAATTGCAGCAGATAGTAAAGACAACTATAAGGCCTTCTGCAGTTATGTAAAGAATCTCCACAGCAATACCCAGATTTGCTCTTAGCTACTGCTCAATGGTATCTCCTATACCGAGCCAACAGATATTTCAAATATACTGGCAAACAGATTCAGTGCTAACTTCACCCTCTCCCCCCCAAAGGACCAATCACAATACCAGTAGATTGCCAGGCACCCAGTATCACTGATGCATGGGTTAAAACAGCACTGTCCAAAGTCAAGAATACAACTTCTATGGGACCTGACAGTATCCCTGGCTGTGTTCTACATGAACTACAGAGTGAACTGGTACCTCGCCTGTGTGCCCTGTTCAATCACAGCCTCATCTCAGGCTTTGTCCCTACCGAATGGCGCATTGCTACAGTCATCCCTCTTCAGAAAGGACCCCAAGAACTATCACCCCATTAGCCTGATGAGTCTGATATGCAAAGCTATGGAACGCATCATCATGGACCTAATAAACAAGGATATAGGGAATTTCCAAACTCTGGATCCTACACAGTTTGGTTTTGTGAAGGGTAGATCATGCCTGCTCAACTTGGTTGACTTCTTTGAGTCAGTCACCAGAGCTGTGGATGAAGGTAAGGTGGTTCATACAGCCTACCTTGATCTGGCCAAGGCCTTTGATACCATTCCCCACTCAGGAATCATAGAAAAACTTACTAAGCTAGGCATCAACCCCTATATCACTAGGTGAGTTGCAAACTGGAACACAGATAGAACCCACATTGTGAAAGTAGCTGACTCCAAGTCAGACTGCTGAACAGTCATGGGTGGAGTCCCACAGGGTTTGGTCCTGGGTCCTCTCCTGTTTGTTATCTGTTTCTCTGAAGTCCAGGCCAACACGAAGGGACTCTGGCTGACAAAGTTCACAGATGATTGCAAGTTGAGAGCTATTATTAACTCCCCAAGTGATGCTGACATCCTACAGAAAGGCCTCAATGAGACCAACAACTGGTGTCAGAACCATGGCCTTAAGCTCAATGCCAAAAAATGTGTCTTCATCCCCTTTGGGAAAAACCTGGTTCCCTTGAATTACCACATTGATGGTAGTCCACTGAACACAGAAGGCGTTAATAAAAGATCTGGGAACACAGGTTGACAGCAACCTCTCTTTTGACCACTACATTGCGACTGTGGTCAGAAAGTCCTTCTATGTGGCACATCTCATTGCTAAGGGTTTTGCATCCAGGAAGAAAGAGGTCATTGTCTCCCTCTACTCTTCCCTCATTAAGCCAATCATCATGTACAACGCCCCATTTGGCATGTACCTCACTAGACACCTGAAACAACTGGAGATGCCACAAAAGTACCTCACAAAGAGGATCCTAGGCCTTAAACACTTGTCCTATATGGACAGACTGAAAAATCTCCAACTATTCTCTGTCTCATATCACCTACTTAAAGGCGATCTCTGCTTGACTTACAAAGCCATGTTTAACCCAGCTCTGTTACAAATGCTACATCTAAAGAAATCCTAATCCCTCTGCACCACATGCTCCAGAGACCTCAACCTCATTACCACAATCAATAGAACATGCTGGAGGACAAGAGACTGCCCATGCTATAGAATAGACTTCCCATACATGTCAAGCAGGGCACCTCACTGGCCCTCATCAAGAGAAATCTTGATGAGTGGATGGGAAATAGAAAATTCACCCTGAGGATCACTCCAGTGGCTCTACTAGATAGGGGAACTAGGAACTAAGGTTGCGTGGCATGATACCAGGGTAATCCTATGGACTAGGCTTGTAAAGGCTCCAGGGCCATTAGCCTAGTAAACACCTATGAACCTATATAAAGCCTAAATTGGTTAGAATTACCTCAACTATATACACAGCTTCTTACCATCTATAAAGTTACCCAGAATTCATCTGGTTATCCAGCACTGAATTACATTCTACACAACTAGTCTGTTAACATGATCCAATGACTGAAAACGTTTATCTTTCCACAAACCTATCAAGTCTGCTGGGTATTGTCTGTACTCGGACTGTTTCTAAAGCCTGGAACGCCTTGTCTATATCCATCATGCCAATACCCTCCCTTACATCCTTCAAAACCATTGTGAAAGACTTCCGAGCCAAAAGCTGGCCCTGTTCTTGCTTATCACCAGGATAAAGTCTGTCCCTAAATGTGAACAAATATCTCTTCATTCCTTACCTCTCCTTACTCTCTTTTCCTTACATCTCCTTACTCTCTATTCCTTACGTCTCCTTACTCTCTTTTCCTTACATCTCCTTACTCTCTATTCCTTACGTCTCCTTACTCTCTTTTCCTTACGTCTCCTTACTCTCTTTTCCTTACGTCTCCTTACTCTCTATTCCTTACGTCTCCTTACTCTCTTTTCCTTACATCTCCTTACTCTCTTTTCCTTACATCTCCTTACTCTCTATTCCTTACGTCTCCTTACTCTCTTTTCCTTACGTCTCCTTACTCTCTATTCCTTACATCTCCTTACTCTCTATTCCTTACGTCTCCTTACTCTCTTTTCCTTACGTCTCCTTACTCTCTTTTCCTTACATCTCCTTACTCTCTATTCCTTACGTCTCCTTACTCTCTTTTCCTTACATCTCCTTACTCTCTATTCCTTACGTCTCCTTACTCTCTTTTCCTTACATCTCCTTACTCTCTTTTCCTTACATCTCCTTACTCTCTATTCCTTACGTCTCCTTACTCTCTTTTCCTTACATCTCCTTACTCTCTATTCCTTACGTCTCCTTACTCTCTTTCTTTACTCACTTCCTTCCTTCTATCACATTTCTCTTCCCTGGCTTTCTCTCTAAATATAACATGGACGTGCTTTTCTCTCACTTCACACTGCAATTCCTGTTTGTATTATACTAACTTACTTTTAATTACTCTATAAACTGGATAACATTTCTCTATTAAATCATTGTCATAAAACTCATATCTATTTTAACCAATGTTTTCATATTATATCTAATCTGGTATATTTTTTAAACTGCAGTTGTTTTTTGTATTATTTTTAAAGACTATAAAATTATTGTTCTTAAAATGTTTTGTAATACACTGGAGCTTTTCTCACCAGGCCGCCACTGAAAATGGGCACCTACCTAGTCAAGTTTTCAAAGTAATCAAATAATAATATGCAAAAAAATGTATACGTGTGTGTGTGTGTGTGTGTGTGTGTGTGTGTGTGTGTGTGTGTGTGTGTGTGTGTGTGTGTGCGCACGCGTGTGTTATATACAAAGTGACTATCAGACTTGGGTTGATGGTATAAAAAATATATATATGACTATATAGAGAGTGACTGACAAAACACAGTATATACATGCATTATATCCATACTGAATATGAGAGCTAAAAGAGGTCAAGTTCTGTGATCAGAGAGAGCAGTTACATTTTCCTTGAGTCTTCTAGTGTGGTTTTAGTTTGGATTGGAAAAGGGGTAAGAGGAATGATGATTAAGAAAAGAAGGGGGAACATTCCCACAGTTTAGGAACAAGGACTGAGAAATCATGGTTTGTGCACTGAAACATACCTTAGGGTGTTTGGGGGAGATGCTCATATCTCTCAACTGTCCAGATTTTTGCAGAATGTCCAGAATTTTGCTTCATATTTTTGATCTGTTTCTCATAAAACTAAAGATTTTTGGCAAGTCACTGGCAAATCATGGAGGTTTGAAGTCAGAAACTAATGGCACACATTTGAGCTTCAGACTTCCTATACTTCAGAAAATTCATGCTAATGCAAAACATGTTATTCTCTCAACTTCCTAAGTTTATAAGAGCAATATTTAAAATATGTCCCTATTTTTGGGCCTTTGTCCCTCAATTATTTATGCCTCTGCCCAGATTTCTTCCTCTAAGAGGTTGAGAGGTGTGTAGATGATCAGTGGTTAAGACTTCTAAGGTTATAGTCAGTGCATCTTTGAATAATCTGAAGGCTGGTAGGAGGAAGTAACAGTAAGTACTTCACCCTAATTCCCTCAAGTGACAGTCATTGAGAGGCTCTCTAGTTGAACAGTGGCCAAATGGACTTCTTTATGCATTTCTTCTTCTTCTAAGGATGTCCAGATTCATACAGAAGGCAACACAATATTTTAATCATAGGATTCTGTTATGAGTCACAGATGTCCATCTCAGGACAGAGTCACAGTCAGCTGCCTATCAGGGGAGAGGATTCATCACATCACATAAGAATTCAAGTCACTGCACCACAAGTACCAGTATAACTTTGTTATCATTCATGTGGGTGTAAATGACTTGAGATGTGCCTCCCTGGACTATGTGAAGATAGTCACAAAACAGCCCTCACTCAGATTGTGCATCCCTGGGCTAGTATGAACCTAGCATTAAGCAACATTCTGCCTTCTCCGTGGATGATGCCACAGTACAGACAGAAGATAATTGACTTTAATAATTGGCTCAATTTTTGGTATCACTCGAAGGGGGTACAATCTTTGTCTGCCTGGGAGGATTTGGTAGACAGACTGCACTGCTTTGCTAAGGATGATCTTCACCTTCCCCAATAGGTTTTCAAATATTGGCAAAAATCCTGTCAACCCCCATAGTGCCTTTTTTAGGCAGTGCCAACCTAATAAACATACTGACACAGCTAAACAGACTCAAAAAAATGTAATGTTGCTACTGCTGAATGTCATGATTCTAAACAGGAAACTCCACTCCCTGCAAGCTCTCCTTATCTTGGAGAATATAAATGTCTGTGCAATTACCAAGACTTAGTTTAAAGAGGCAGAAATCACCCTGGCAGTGAAGGTCTATAATGGTTTCCACATATTGAGAGTAGCTACTGCACATGTAGGCTCTAAAAGTGAAGTCTCAATCATACCTCTCCACCTCTTAACACAAAAAATCTGGACAAAGCCAAAAATAATGGGGGGGGGGGCAATGAGCCAAAAATAGGGATATTTTTTAAATACTACTCTTATAAACCTAGAAAGTTGTTGGTATGGCAGTTTTTTTGTCAACTTGCATTTTCTGAAGGATATGAAGTCTAAACCTCAAATATATGTCATTATTCAGTGATTTCAATCCTTGATGATCAAAGGGTCATAGAAGGTTAGTCGCTTAATGCCCCCTGGGGCCCTTACAAGCTTAGCCAAGTGATTATCCCCCCAAAAAAAACCTCAGTCAGCACCTGTTGCCCCTGTCAATGAGGGGCACAGGTAGAACTCCTGCGACAAATTTGTGGTTTCCCATCCACTCATCAAGGCAGTGCTTGAAGATGGTAAGCAACGTACTTTGTTTGAGGTGTATGGGGAGTCTATTCCAGAGACAGGGAAGCCTCTGGGAGACAAATCTGTCTCTCCAGCAGGTTTTGTTAATGTTGCATATTAGATTTAGGCCTTTTGATCGGGTAATGCATGAGGAGTTATACTTACGGATATGGAGCATCTCTAGTATGCCAGGGTCCGAGATTGTCTCGTAGGCAAGACACAGATCAGCTCTGAGCAAACTATCCAGTATGGAATAGAGTGATAGTGATTTGAGCCAGTCTACATAGGACAGGTATTGGAGGACATGGATTCTCTTTGTGAGGTATTTCTGTGGCCTTTCCATCTGGTGCAGGTGTTTGGAGAGGTACATACATAGTGGGGCATTGTACTCAATTATTGGCCTAATGAGGGAGGAGTACAGAGAGGTAATAACCTCATTGCTTCTGGATGCAATCCCTTTACTTATGAGATGAACCAAGTAAAAGTCTTTTTTTGACCACTGCCTTTACATGATGGTCTAAGGTGAGATTGTTGTCAACCTGTGTACCAAGGTCTATCATCACAGGTTGTGTGCTTTGGGGGTTGCCTTTGATGTGCTAAACAGTAGGGGCTGTGTTTTTGCTGAATGGTATGATAATACATTTTTTTCATTTAACTTAAGTTCATGACTTTGGCACCAGTCATTTGTTGCTGTGACACCCTCTCGTAGTATGTTAATCATTCGGGGAGTCAGTGACAGCATCCAACTTACAGTCATCTGCAAACTTGGTCAGCCACAGGCATTTTGTCTTTGCCTGGATGTCTGAGCAGTAGATGTCAAACAGTAGGGGTCCCAGGATAGATCCCTGGGGAACACCACTAGTGACAGGTCTACTGTTAGAGGTGGAAGCACCAATTTTGACCTTGTTGGTCCTATTAGTGAGCCAGTTGGCCACCCACCTGAAGAGATAGGGATTTACAACAAGTTGTGTTAGCTTTTCAATGATGCCCAAGTGGGGGATTGTGTCAAAGGCTTTGGCCAGGTCAAGGTAAGCTGTATGTACTGACTTTTCCACATCCAGGACCTTGGTGAGTGTCTCAAAAAGTCAACCAGGTTCAACAGGCAAGATCTGCCCTTGACGAATCTGAACTGGGTGGGGTCAAGTGCTTGGGGATTGCCTATGTCCTTGTTTATGAGGTCCATAATAACACTCAATAGCCTAAGGTATCAAACTTGTCAAGCTAATGGGGTGATAGTTTCCAGGGTCAGTAGTGGCACAACCTTTGTGCAAAGTGATGAAAACAGCAGTTCTCTACTTTGTTGGAATGAAGCCTGTACTTAGGATATGGGTGAATAGGGTGCACAATGGGTTTTGCTGGAGATGGTGTAGAATACAGCCTGAGATACTATCAGGTCCAATGGAAGCTGTGTTCTTTGCCTTGGATAGAACCTTTAACACTTGATCTATGGAGATGTAAAATGTGGAACAAGTATTGGGGATGCTGAATGGGCCTTTGGGGGGACTGGGGGTGAAGTTTGCACTGAACCAATCTGCTAGCAGGTTGGCTAAGTCAACAGGATAAGTGTATGTGTGGTACCATTAAGAACTAATTCGGAATAAACCTAGGCTTTGCCATGGAGGTTCCTGATGTAACTGAAAAAGGCTTTGTGGTTAACCTTTGTTTCAGAGGCTAGTTTCGATTAATAACTGGCTTTGGAGATTTTCACTAATGATCTAATTTGCTTGTTAAGGCTAAGGATGGAGTTTTTCCAACTGGGAAATTGTGCCTTTTTGCCCCTGGACAACAGTCCCTTCCTTTTGTTGTAAAGCCTGTTAATAGAGGATGTCCACCAGACAAGTTTGTGTTTCCTTGAGGTGCAGGTTTTAGTTCTGTTGGGTATGGCTGAGTCCATGCAGTTGCAGAGGTGCATGCATACTGCACTGATGTACTGTTCTGCATAGTTGTCTGCATCCTCTGTGGGGAGCAGTAGTGTGAAGCTACTGATAACCTCCCTTAAAAGGTTGTAGTCAGATTTTGAGAAGTCTTTTAGCCTGGTTATGGCTGGAGGGTTTGGACAGGATAGAATCTTTGAATGAGACAGTCTGATAATCTAATATCACTAGGGAAGAGCTTACTGTGAGGGTGTTGCAGTGGTAGCCCATGTTGGTAAGACCAAGTCTAGATTGTTATCTCCCCTTGTGGGGGATGAGACAAACTGGTCTAATGCACTAGAACTGATGAAGTCAAAGAATCATTGGGTGAGTGCATTAGAGCAGGAATAGTTCACCCAGTTTATGGTAAGGTAGTTGAAGTCACCAAGGATCAGGGTGTTAGGGGGTATATTGATGGAGTCAAGTAGGTCCAGGTAAGATGAGTGGGCATCCTGAGTCATGGAGGGAGGTCTACAGCTGGCTATAACTTGGATGAGTGTCTTGTTATTTGTCAGTTGCACCTGGAGTAGTTCTACTGCATCATGCTGGCAAACCAATCTGGAGGTTTGCTTGTCTTTAATGAAAATAGAGACTCCACCACCCTTAGTCTTCCCAACCTCATTTTGGCATCTGAATGTGTGGAATGAAGTACAGCCTGGTAATGCAGAGGTGCTCTCTGCAGCCTTGAACCGAGTTTCCATGACTGCACAGATGTTGGCATCTTCCTGTGCAAGGAGAGCCTCCAGTAAGTGCATTTTCAGGTTAAGGCTCCTGGCGTTAAGCAGCATGACCTTCAATTTGATTTTGACAGATCTTTTATGTTGGAAGATTTGTCTTTGGGACATTGCCTAAAAAAGGCACAATGGGGAGGCAAGACCCTTGGCCAGAATCCTGAATCCCAGGGGTTACAAATGGAGGCCATCTCTGGCAAAGCACTGAGCCCTGTCAACCATGTCATCCCAGGCAGATAGATATTCGATCCCCTTAGAATGACACCAGAAACTAAGTCAATTGTTGAACTCAATTATTTTTATGTTGGTATTGTGGTATCATTCTTGGTGAAGATAGGATGCTGCTAAGGGATAGGGTCATACCTGCCTGGGACACATACTCTAAGAGCTCAATCATGTCTCTCTTCATATAGTCCAGGTAGGTATGTCTGAAGTCATTCACGACAACATGGAAAATGACAGAGTCATACTTGTACTTGCTGTGGAGAGATTTAAATGCATGCATGATGTGGTGGATTCTGGCACCTGACAGACAACTGACTGTGATCTTGTCCTTGTCAAGCCTGGTGAGGGGGACATTGATGCGTCTCACAACAGGGTTGTCAATGACTCGTATGTTCAGTTTATTGTTATGCCTGATGTGAATGTGTGAGTTTATTGTTATGCCTTATGGGCTATGTTTGTGAGACACTGGTGTGTTGCCTGCTGTCCGTGATCTGTTTGGTGTTGTGTGTAGAATGTTTGTGAGTGTGTTTTGGAGGTCTCTGCTTTTTAGGTGAGTTTTTATTGAGGATCTCTGCATAGGTGGGTGTGTGTTGTGCTTGGCTATGTGATGTGGGTGATGTGGTGTTTGTGCTGGCAATCTCCTCTTTGTCAGGAATACTGACTGTGAAGTGAGAGAGCATGGATTCCAGGTTACTGATACAGATGCATGTCTCACAAGTAGAAGAATTATGTGCTAGGAGAAGAGGGTTGTCAGTGAACATGAGGCATTTGCTCCACTATCTCAGTATGCCCATGTCGACCAGGCTGGCAGGAGAAACTAATGGGAATTCTCCAGACATAGTGTTCTAAAACTTGGATAGACTTATGGAGAAAGGGTTTTCATAAGGGTTTGTCCACAATAGTGCAGACTACAAATACCTTCTTAAATGTAAATTAATTGGCATGAAGTTCATGTGGTAAAACCAAAAAATAGCAGGCTTAGAATAACAGACAAATTTAATCAGGCAACTAACAAGGAATAATAAATACAGCAGAATAAAAGCATTTCAGCACCTAAGAGCAAGCTGCAAGAGAAAATAAGGTAATAAAGTAGGAAGAACACAATTACAGTAAATGCAGTTGAATAAAGTGTAATTTTTTTTTAGTGCAGCGGGAAGAAACAGAGGATATTTGTAGATTAAGAAAGTAACAGGGTTGGCCTTCCCAAATGATCACACTGTACTCAGTAGAGAGAGCAAATGAGAAGGGACTGGGGGGAGTGTACAAAATCAAATGTACAGTAAGCGTGGGCAATTCCAAAGCCACCAAGTTTAAAAATACAATGCTTGAGTGGGAGAAAAAAAAATGCAGACACAGACACCAGCAATATCAAGCAAATAAATAAATGCAGCACAGTTTTGTTAACTATCACTGAAACAGATTAAGTGCAAAAAAGTATGCTTATATAAGCTTTGTGTATCCAGATGGCTATCAAATCAGTCATAGCCAGGCCACAAGTAGCAGCTACAATAATGATACAGTCTCATAGAAATGTAACTCCTTATACCAGTAGTATAAAGAAAAACTTAAGAGCCTCAGGCAATCAAATAACACAAAAAAGCTGTGTCCACACCTTGGATAAGCTGGCTTCAACAGAAAGTAAATGAACCCCCACTACAAATTTTATGAGGAACAGACCAAAAATATGAGGCAAAAATTTCGACAGTTGAGAGGTATGGTCTCAATTTACATCAAACATGAACAAGTCCCATACCATATTCTTACAAACTACAGGTCCCCTTCCATGACCGAGGAAACCCATACCATGTACTTGAATGAACTACAGACACTCCCCATTCAACACAACACACTATTCATTGCTGACCTTAACTACCCCAACACTAACTGGGAATCATACATGACCTCAAACATACAGGCCCAGAGATTCCCAGACTTTGATAACACAAACACCCTGGAATGTCTATTCTGCATGCTCACCAGGGGCACAACTATCCTCAACCTGGACCTCACAAACATGGGGGAATTATGTATTCCTACTACTATGAAGTCCTTATGGATCTGGCTGGACCAAATATCTCTCCCCATTGCAATAAATATTAAGCTTGGGACCCCATTTAACCACGGATAATTTAAAGAATATTCTGAAGATAACTGCCTCCTACTAAGAGTTAGTCTGGAAAAATTCCAGCCCACCCCAACCCCAAGCAAGGAGCTGCTTCTGTAGAATTGATCACAGAAACCCAGTAGAGTCATTAGAATAGCTGTACAGAGACAGTTGTATTGATCCAAAATAAAAATAAGACAACCTCTAAAAACAAGCCACTATAGTCGATTCTAGTATAAATAGCTTATATGAGATAGAAAGAAAACAGGATGGATATTGCCCACCAAACAAAGAAATTCATTAAGCAAAATTAATAACTTAAGGGACTTATCAAGTCCACCAAAGCCAAAATTGAGATATCAATAGCCTCCCAAGCTAAGGACAGCCATAAGGTTTTCTTCAGTAACGTCTGTAACTTTAAAGGCCAACATCTGACAATGCATCAATCTTAAGGTGAATTGCTAAAAATGGAAGATACTCCATTTTGAGCCCCATCACCTCCATTCACCTCCTCAGGAAGCAACCTTCCCATCATTTCCCCATCAACTATCACCACAGAGTGGGTACTCACCGTGCCGTCTCAGGCCAAGAGCACTGCCTTGATGGGCCCTAATAGTATCACAGGATATGACTGAAAAGCATGAAACATGACCTGTCAGGCCTGCTAGTATCTCTGTTTAATCACAACCTTCAGGAAACAACCTTCCCACCATTTCCCCATCAACTATCACCACAGAGTGGGTACTCACCGTGCTGTCTCAGGCCAAGAACACTGCCTTGATGGGCCCTAATAGTATCACAGGATATGACTGAAAAGCATGAAATATGACCTGTCAGGCCTGCTAGTATCTCTGTTTAATCACAACCTTCAGGAAACAACCTTCCCATCATTTCCCTATCAACTATCACTACAGAGTGGGTACTCACTATAAGCTCTCAGGCCAAGAACATTACTTTGATGGGCCCTAATAGTATCCCAGGATACCACTGAAAAGCATGAAACGTGACCTGTCAGGCCTGCTAGTATCTCTGTTTAATCACAACCTCCAGGCAAGCTTTTATGGCACAAAATGGAGGACTGCACCATTTACCCTGTACACATGGGGAGGCCTTCCATGGACCTGGGGGACTACAGATTCATAAGTCTGTCTAGCTTCATATACAAAGCCATGGAAAGAATTATCATGGATCTGATAGACAGTGGCATACTACAATTACAACCCCTGGACCCTACAGAGTTTAGTTTTGTCAAAGGCAGGTCATACCCACTTAACCTGTTGGATTTCTTCAAGAAGGTCACTAAAGCTATGGACAAGGGCAAAACAGTGCACACTGAATATCCTAACAGGCCAAGTCATTCTACACAATACCAAACCACAGGTGTTCCTCACAAAGAGAGGGAGTAAACAGCAAGTTCTATGTGAACAATAAAAAAGCCCTATCCCTGCAATCATAGCCGGCTTTAGGCACCAGCGAAACCTGCTGTCGCTAGGGGGCCCCTGTTCCTGAGGGGCCCCCAGCCACAACAAATTATCTTACCTTGATATTTTGTAACATGTCTGTTAAACTAACAAAAGCTAGTACATCAGTCTTGTATACTTAATAAACCAGGTGGGTAATAATGCTTATTTATATCTCCTTTAAAATTCAAACATATCTTTGCTTATAGTAACAGTGTTTTATCAAGCAAGAGCCTTCACAATTCCATTAAACATTTTTTACCATTAACATAGTGCCCATGGCTTAGTTAAACCCTGCAGGTGGAAATTCTCTACACTAAAACTAAAAAAATAGCCAGCTTTAAGTACCTGCAATACCTGTGGCTGCAAGGGGGGCCTCACAAAAGCTGCTGCTGGCTGGGGAAAATGAGGAGAAAAATGTATTAATTTCCTGATTATTCTGTTTAACCTGAACAGGGCTGTGATATGACCCTGTTAGGATAAAGCTGATAATGAACATGAGCAAGGAAAGCACTAGAGAGAGCAGCAGCCCAGAGTGACCAGGATCCATGCATACCTTGGATTTTAGGAAGAGCTAATACTTCTGATATTCAGGGATGGTTATCTCTTTTATGGAGTTTTATAAATACTTGCAGAATACCAGATACTGTAACTCTCAACTTCTTTACTGAAGAATTCAGCGCAATACCAATAATAGCAGAATAAAGGCTCAAAATCAGGAACACACATTAAATATTACTCTGATTCAATGAAAAATTATAGAATAACACCTTTTGTATGAAGATTTTTTTTTTTAGACATTAAGTGTAAAACTCTAATGTCTGGATTTATTGACTGTCTGTAATCCCGAATGATTTGCAAGCAAATCAAACTTGTTAGAAAAGACAGAACAAAATTATGTGCAAAATCAGGGAAGGTCTGTGAAATCAGCGACAGTGACAGGTTTTCATCACTCCTCAATGAGGTAAATAAAAGTAACCCATCCCTGCTGCTGTTTGACAACTGCTAAATAGCAGTCACTGATCTGGTGTGCTGGTACCAGTGTTGCACAATGTATTGCTGAAATAAGTACAAAAATAGTATTGCTATGGCTTATGCTTCTGTGTGTGTGTGTGTGTGTGTGTGTGTGTGTGTGTGTGTGTGTGTGTGTGTGTGTGCACACACAAACAATGTGTGTGTGTATGTTTGTAAAAATGTTAGAGTTTTATCTGTGCACACACACAGTAATGGCAGGACACATAAATTATTATTCTGAGTGTCAGTAAAACGGTAGCTAACAAGAAATTATATTTCAAAAGTAAATCATAAAATGTATCCCAGAACATTCAGACACTTAAATCTTCTAAGACTCTGGGGTATCCCTACTCCCCAGACTGTGTAAATGGATTCAGTGGGCTCTCTTAATCATCCTTGACTGTATGGGGGCCCCACAAACACTGTTGTTTGAGGAAAAATGAGAAGAAAAAAGTATATACATTTTCTGATTATGCTCTTTAACCTGAACAGGGCTGTGATATGACCCTGATAGGATAAAACTGATAACGGCCTCTGCTCTCAACTGCACCCATTCTAAAACCAGCCCCATTTGGATGTGTGTGTACAGAAAGCTGCTGTAGATTATATGGGGGGGACTGTGGTGTTATTCCTCACAGTCAAATCACAGAGATGTGCACATGAGGTCATTAAAGCTTGTGTTTGGGCTGAGGACAGTGTGGTCATTGTTTCTTTTACTTTTTTCACATACCGCAGACGTGTACAAAGAAGATTACTACAGCTTGTGTAGGAAAAACAAAGTAGAATACATTACTGTAATCATTACTTTTCACTTTCCTCACAATCACATGACACAAATAGAGGTGGCTGCCTTTGACAATTTGGGTTGAGGGGTGAGGAGACGTACTATGTATATGTATATCAGCAGTCCCTTGAAATACATGACTGTGGCAATTTGAACCTCTACCTTCATCCCAGTCTAACACCAGACGAATCCATAAGCAGTCTTTTGGAAGGGTCTGGGAGGCAGGCAGTTCCCAGAAAAGGCATGCTGTTGTGTCTTTTGGATTTTCCCGGTTAGGGGTCGCCACAGCGGAACTCCGGTCCGCTAATGATTGGCAGTAGATTTTTACATGCCGAGTTGCCAGCCCTGACGCACAACCTTCAACGAAGGTATGCCCATTCACGCATGTCTCCACACAGAAGACGCTCTAGCTGAGAATCGAACAGGACAACGTCTTATTGTGAGGTGACAATGCTACCGCAGCACCAGCAAAAGACCTGTGTATCCAGATAACAAAGGTTTGTTAGTTTATTGTGAGCTACTGTTTTGTCATCTTTGAACATTAAGCCTTGGGTACAACTTATATCTTCCTTGAAAGAAAAAAAATAAAACTGAAATTCTTTTCTTATTTCCTAAATGGTTATTATGGTAGCGTTTTTGGTCAGGAAATGTATGTTGAAAGGATGCAATGAAAACTAAAGCTGAACAGCAAAACAATTTCTTTACTTAATCATAATTAATTAAACAATTTCTGTTCAAGCCATTATTGGATGAAAAGGTGTGTAAAGAGAAAAAACTTTAAAATGCACTTCAGAGCATAGAGAAAGTTATAGCTTCGTGAAAAAGCTGAAAAGTAAGGCCAAATGTAAGAAAAAGGAAGAAAAAAAGTAATGTGTATGTTATGGGTAGCCAAAGATGGGGAGGGGGGATGGGGGTGGGGAAGACTGGAGGCTATTGTGTGTATGGGGGAGGTCTGAAACAGTAGGCCTAGGGCACTATTTCACCTAAGTCCAGACCTGTACATAGAGTTTCTATGCAACTGCAACTAAATGCCAGTAACTGTAAATGTCCCTATTTTGTGAAATGGGCCAACACAGTGTAGTACACAAGTCTTGTAATGTAAGAATGTTGTAGCTAAAGCTCAGCCTGTGCATACTACTCCTAAAAGTATGCAGCATGAACTAAAAGGTTACTTAGGAAGGGTGACCATGGCAGGGAGATAAATAGACTGGAAGTGCCTGGGGGGCCCCCAGCTTGACATCTGCTGGGGGCCCCCAAAATTCTAACACTGGCCCTGCCTGCAATCTGTATGCGAGACACAGCTGCACAGTGATGTATGCCTAGCCTACAAAGGCATCCTTTGATCCCACACTGAAGGATTTGTTGAGTATATGCAAAGCAAACAGCATCAGAAATATTCAATCTAATGATGTAAACCTTGTCTGTCATATAAACAGGACATCCTGGTGGGATAGGTATGTGCCTTAAATATTACCCCTTGGCTAGAACAAGCTTACCATCTCTGTGAAGTAAAGCTAATCTCATCTGCATGGATGGCACAGTGGTTCACCAGTTTGCATTGTCACCTCACAGCAAGAGGTTCTCCAGTTTGATTCTTGACTGGGGTGCCTTCTGTGCAGAGTCTTCATGTCCTCCCTGCATTTTTGTGGGTATCCTCCGAGTGCTCCAGTTTCCTCCAATGTTGCAAAGACATGCATCTGGAACATTTCTCCCCAGGCCTCTGCTGAAAATTGGCTCATTCAAAGTCGGATTTTCCCAGTAAACAAATGTTAAATAAA
Organism: Protopterus annectens; assembly: GCF_019279795.1. Classification (NCBI taxonomy): domain Eukaryota; kingdom Metazoa; phylum Chordata; order Ceratodontiformes; family Protopteridae; genus Protopterus; species Protopterus annectens. Next base: position 1,695,591,521 of record NC_056744.1, on the reverse strand, counting down.
TAAATAACACTATTAAAGCATATTTTGGAGCAGTGAATGGGAAATCACATATTTACCCTAGTTTTGGTAATTTTGTCCTTAAAGGACAGAGTCAGCTTGCAAATAAGTGATGTGTAAAAACCTATATCATAACCATAAGATTCATTGGGATATTGACACCTGTTAGCAATATTTTGGTAAATTTGAGTTAAGTCTGGCTAGAAACATGACCAGGTACATCTTGAGCACAAGACCTCATCTGATAGCTACCCCTATAACACAACTGCCTCTTTAGAGACTTCTTGTTTTCAAAAACAAAACTAGGTTTATCCCCTATCAAATCACTAATACCTTCCTCAGTCTGTAAAATCAGCCAGATCATCTTAATTATATCACAGACTATGCTGACATCGCTGTTATAATATAGGGGAACTAAAACCTTGCGTGACTTGTGAATTTCCTCACTATATGCAGAGCCAGCATTATGAGCCCGAGGCCTTCTAATCAAAGAATGGTATGTCTGTGCACTTTCTCTCCTTAGAGTGGATGCCTTACTGCACATCGCACTCACCTCCTTCGAGCTGTATCCCCTCTCTACGAAGTCATCCCCCTTAGAGTGGATGCCTTACTGCACATCGCACTCACCTCCTTCGAGCTGTATCCCCTCTCTAGGAAGTCATCCCCCGTAGAGTGGATGCCTTACTGCACATCGCACTCACCTCCTTCAAGCTGTATCCCCTCTCTAGGAAGTCATCCCCCTTAGAGTGGATGCCTTACTGCACATCGCACTCACCTCCTTCAAGCTGTATCCCCTCTCTAGGAAGTCATCCCTTAAGACCTGTGGATTTCATTGAAATCCTGCCTCAGAGTTGCTCAGTCTGGAGGCCTGAATTCCCTGTCCCTTGAGAATGTTCCAATAAATGAAACTAGGGTGCATACTACTACACTGTAACATGGTTTTGGCTTGTTTTTACCAGGCTGAGAAGTAGTGATTCATGACTGTGACATACCAGAAATTCCCTGAGGCTCCAAGAGTAGAATACATTTCTTTTACATTTATTACAATGAATTGAACTTCTTAACTCTTATAGTTGTGCTATACAGATAATCTACTAAATTTGCAATATTACTGTTTCACTGCATTTATGTACTGTTTTATACTGTTTTAACGGTATCTTCATTGTTAGATAGTGTTTTATTGCTGTAATTACATTTTTATTGAGTTACTTAACTTTAAACTGCTTTTTCATACTGAGAGTTGTATTTTCTGTTTGTGAGTACTCTATCTGCACTTTTCTGTGCATTTTCTGTGAGGTTTCTGTGTTCTAGTCAGGTAGCATAGTCTGGATAGAGGCCTGCTGTATCCAGGCCTGGTTGTTTTCCTTGTTGAGTTTCCTGTGTTTCTGGCAGCCATCTTATGCAGGTTGGGGCTTGTCTTCTCTGTCAGTGAGAGTAATAGGGCTGCCTGACGACCTCTAGAATGACTGATTGGTTGAAAGGGCAGGGGCTAGCAGGATTGGGTAGTAATTTGAGCTTCTAGATGCTTCAATTTTTCTGGTATCTAAATCCTGTGTTTGCAAGGAGTTGCACTTGTTTGCTCATTGTGCACTGCCGCTGCACTGTTTTAACCCATTGTGAGGTATCTCAGTTGCAATTTTTCCCTTACCAGCACTCCTGGGTAACTGATGCCCACCCTTGCAACTACTTTGTTGATTTTATCCAGCCCTACTCACAACTATAGGTACTGTATTCTGATAATACCCATGCTACCATCCTTGACCTCTCTTCCACAGATTCTGGTAACCATGGACGGACAATTTCCTGTGGCTTCACCTGCTAGTCTGGTTGATATGGGCATCCTGAGACAGTGCAGCAACTGCCTCATGTACACGGACAACCCTCTTCTTCTACCACCTAGGAACACAATATGTGAGAGATGCAATTACATTAAGAACCTAGAATCCTTGTTGTCTCAATCACAAGCCAGTACATCTGGCACTGAGAAGGTTGCCTGCATAAACACCACACCTCTAACACCACCCACACCTGTACAGTACATTCCTACATATGTGGAGGTTCTCAACAAAAACATACCTAAACAAAAGAGACCTCTGAGGCAAAAGCACACAAGCACATCACAACCCACCGTACCAAGCACCACACGTAGTACACATGAATGTGTCTCAGCCTCTAAGGCCCAGCCACAAACCCAACATACTAGTCATAGGAGACTCTATAGTGAGACACAATGATGCGCCCCTCACCAGACTGGACAAGGGGAAATTCATGGTAAGTTGTTTGTCACGTGCTAGAATCTGCCATATCACTCATGCACTCAAGTCTTTCAACAAGAGGTACTGTTATGACTCTGTCATAGTCCAAGTTGCTGTGAAAGACTTGAAATGTATCTCTCTGGACTACATGAAAATAGACATGATTGAGCTCACTGAATATGTGTCTCGGGCAGGTATATCCCTAGCCTTAAGCAGCATCCTACCATCACCCAGAATAATGCCTCAATACAAACAGAAAAATATTGACTAACAATTGGCTTAGTTTCTGGTGTCATTCCAAGGGGATCCAGTACCTGACAGCCTGGGAGGACATGATTGACAGACCACGATGCTTTGTCAGAAATTGCCTTCATCTGTCTCCCCTGGGCTTCTGGCAAAGGCTCTAGCCTCCCCCATAGTGCCATTTTTAAGCAAAGTCATGAGGACAAATTTACCAATGTGAAAAATTCTTCTAAATGAAATTTAAAGGTTATGCTGCTAAATGCTAGGAGTCTTAACATGAAACTGCATTTGTTCCTTGCCTTGGAAGATGCTGACATTTGCGCAATCACTGAAACCTGGTTCAAAGCTGCAGACCCCAAAAGGAGGGCTACAAAGCCAAAGGAGGTGCAATTTCAATATTTATCAAAGATATACACAGCTCCTGGTGGGTCAAACAGTATGATGCATAGTAGACAGCCCAGGTGCAGTTAAGTGTTGACAAAATACATATTCAAATCTTAGCTAGCTACAGACCGCCAACCATAACCCAGGCAGCCCACTCCACCTATCTGAACTTACTTGAATCCATCAAGATTCAACTTTCTACCCTGATCCTGGGTGACTAACTACTCAACCATAGAGTGGAAGACCTATTCTAGCTCAAACATGAATGCCCAGAGATTCCTCTACTTCATCAAAGCCAATGCTTTGGACCAGCTGGTTGACACCCCCATGAGGTGAAAATATCCTTGACCTCATACTAACAAACATGAGTAGCCACTGCAGCACCCTTACAGTGTCATCCTCCTTGGTAAGATCGACCATAAAGCAATCACTTTCAAAGTCACCATCCCCCCCCCCACAATGGTCAAATAAAAAAACTTTCTAAAGCTGACTATAACCTCCTGAGAGCGAGTATAAGAAACTTCCCAGCCACCATCCCTTCAGCTGGAACAAGCACTAATGTCCAAACCTACACCAAAAAACTATATGCACACCTATATAGCTGCATGGACTCAGCAATACCTGACAGGACCAAATCATCTTCCTCAAGGAAGAGTAAACCTGTCTGGTTGACAGCAGCAACAAACAGATTCTATAATAAAAGGAAAAATAAATGCTGTCCAGGACCAAGTAGGAACAGATGCCAAGTAGGAAGCAATCTCTACTTTATCTGAACAAGCAAATAAGGCCATTGGTGAAATCCTCTAAGGCTAACTTTGAGTCCAAATTGGCCATATCCACTAAGGACAATCACAAGGCCTTCTTTGCATACATCTGCAGTCTCAAAGGTAACTCCAAAATCTGCTCTGAATTGGTGGTCAAGAATACCACATAAACAAACACCATAGATATAGCCAACCTGCTGGCAGACAAGTTCAGTGAAAACTTCACCCCCCTGCCCCCCCCCCATCAGTAAACCAGGACATCCCCAGCACCTGCCCTCCTCCCCTCATCACCAGAGAGCAAGTCATTAATGTCCTCTCAAAGGCAAAGAATACAGCCTCCATGGGACCGGACAGCATCCCTGGCTGTGTCCTACATGAACACAGGCAAGAGCTCTCAGGACCACTAGGCACCCTATTCAACCAAAGCCTGTGAACCGGTTTCATCTCGGCAGAACAGAGGACAGCCACTGTCATCCTTCTACACAAAGGTGGAGCATCCACTGACCCAGGCAATGATAGGCCCATCAGCCTAACTAGCCTGATCTGCAAGGCCATGGAACACATTATCATGGACCTTATAAACAAGGACATTGGCAACCTCCAAACACTTTATCCCACACAGTTTGGTTTTGTCATGCCGGTTAAACTCATTCACCTTCTTCAAAACAGTTATCAAAGCCATGGATTAGGGGAAGACAGTGCACACTGCCTACCTTGACCTAGCCAAACCATCAACACTATTCCCCACTCAGGCATAATAAACTCTCCCAGCTAGGCATCAACCCATATGTTACCATATGGGTAGCTAACTGGCTTACTGATAGAACTCACTCAGTTAAAATAGGGGAGGCCACCTCTAGTAATAGACCCGTAACAAGTGACGTACCCCAAGAATTGGTCTGGGGCCTCAACTGTTTGGGATATAATTTTCTGAGGTGCAAGCCAAAACCAGTGGTTTGTGGCTGACCAACTTTGCAGATGGCTGCAAGCTGGGCACTATCATAAATTCCCCTAGTGATGTAAACATTCTCTAAGAGGGCCTTACCCAGACTAATGACTGGTACTAGAAGCATGGCCTCAAACTGAATGCCAAGAAATGCATCATTATCCGCTTTGGGAAAATGGCATCTCCACAAATTATCACATTAATAACAACATACTAAGCATGCAATCAGTTGTGAAGGACTTGGGCACCTAGGTTGATAGCACCCTGACGTTTGACCACCACATTGCCTCCATTGTACAGAAGGCTTTCTACTTTCTAAGTAAGAATATTTCATCCAGGAACAAGGAGGTCATAACATCCCTGTACTCCTCCCTTATCAGACCTATTATTGAGTACAATGCCCCCTTTGGCATGTACCTTGCCAAGAACAAGCAGAGTTGGAGAGACCACAGAGGTTCCTGACCAGGAAAATCCAGGGTCTGAAATACCTTTCCTATAAAGATAAGCTAAAAGCCCTGTCCTTCTACTCAGTCTCATACAGACTGCTCAGAGGTGACCTGTGTCTGGCATACAAGGTTGTCTCAGACTCAGCCTTGATGGAGATGCTGCATACCCATAAGTCAAACTCCATTTGCATAACCTACATGAAAGGCCTCAATCTGGTCTGTGACATTAATATAACTTGTTGGCAGGATAGATTTTTGTCCCAATGACTGTCCCATCTGTGGAATAGACTCCCTCTCCATGTCAAGCAGAGCACTTCACTAGATCTCTTTAAGAGGAACCTGGACAACTGGATGGGAAACAGAAAATATACCCTGGGGTCCCACCTGTGTCCCTGCTGGATAGGGAAAACAGGTGCTGCCTTTGTGAGAACATGGGTGAAATTTTGGCTAGGCTTATAATTGCCTATAAACTATTCCTCTTACAGGGTTTCCTAAGAAAGAGGCAGGGGATGCGGAGAAGTCACACAAGGTCTCAGTTCCCCATATTATGCCAATGATGTCAGTATGATCTGCAATATAATTAGGATTAACTGGCCTAATTTGCAGATAACTGAGGAAACACACAGTGGTGTAGAATCCAGACCAGGGCCACAAACCTGGACAGTTTGAATGGATGTTTTCTCCCAGGGCCAAAGGGCTGAATGAGCTTCATTTCTTTTAAACATTAAACAACAAACAAGTTTGATTTTATTAAAGTATATTTTTCATGTCTGTCAACAAGCATGATTTTTATTTGTTATGTTTTTGTTAAATACTTAAATATTTTAAATGTTTTTGATAATGTTTGCAGGTTGCAATTTACATTTGGTTACACTTTTCTTTTTTTATCATTGTTTTAGATTTATTGGCTGTTGGACAATTAAACATTTTTATTTTTTATTTAGATTTTTTTTGATTTATCTGTTTCTTCTGAATGCTTTTTTTTTTTAAAAAGAAAAATTACTATGGTTATTTTTTTCTTTTTTGTAAGTGTTTGTTTTTGTACCTAAAGAAGTTATTTTTTTTCATTATCTGAAAAAGTTTTTTTTTTTTTTCTTTATTTTCAATTTTTTTATTTTTTGTTTTTTTGTTTTTGTACCTATTGAAATTATTTTCATTATCTGATTTTTTTGAAGTTTTTTTACCTGACAACAAAACTTTAAAGTTCTTAAAAGTTTTTGACCTGGGATTTTTACACACACTGCTGTTGCTTTGTTGTACTAGTGATTTGATAGGGGATAAACTGAGTTTTGTTTTTGAAAACAAGAAGACTCTAAAGAGGCAGTTGGGTTATAGGTGTCGCTATAGATGAGGTATTGTGCTCAAGATGTATCTGGTATGCAATGCTGTAACAAATGCAATTTCTGTCTACATTGATACCTCTGATACCTTAATTCATCAACAAACAGCAATGTTTTTAGATTTAATGTGTGGGCGGACTACAGCACTAACAATGTTTATCTTGCTAGGTGCAAAGCCTGTGTGAGTTTTTATGTTGGGAAGACAAATCACTCTCTGATGGAATGCATCAGAGAAGATGTTTATTATATATGCACCAGAGACTCTAGACGTGCGCTTGCTAAGTATGTCTTAGAACATGGAAATGGCCATTCTTTTTACTTTAGGGTTACAGAGAAGATAACCAGAAGTATATGGCTGGGTGAGCATAAGAGCTTCAATGAAAGTCGTGCGTTGCATTGGATAATTAAATTGCAGGCAGATAAGTCACTAGGACTTAATGAAAGGGTCTCTTTAAGACCTGTTTTAAAAGCTAGAGATTTATTTAGGTAATTTAAAGTTTTATTGACTGATAGTGATGTATGGTTGTTATTTTTAATGTTTTATTGACTGATAGTGATGTATGGTTGTAATTTCAATGTTTTATTGACTGATAGTGATGTATGGTTCTAATTTTAATGTTTTATTGACTGATAGTGATGTATGGTTGTAATTTTAATGTTTTATTGACTGATAGTGATGTGTGGTTGTAATTTTAATGTTTTATTGACTGATAGTGAAGTATGGTTGTAATTTTAATGTTTTATTGACTGATAGTGATGTGTGTAATTTTAATGTTTTATTGACTGATATTGATGTGTGGTTGTAATTGTAATGTTTTATTGACTGATAGTGATATTTGGTTGATTTGAAGCATCATTTGAGCTGAGTGGATGATTGTCTTGGAAATCTTTTTATTTAAATGTTTTGGGGCATGTTGAATTATATGGTCTGAAGAAGCACTTACAATAGTGTGAAAATGCTTACCTATTTGTAGTGAATAAATATATTTTTGGTTTTATTTAGTCACCTCTGTTGTGTTTCTGTGTTGAAACATTTTCTTTTTGTTATAGTTTACAATAGTGGTTTACAGCACAGTTAATTCTGCAAGGGTGATTTTTTTATAATTGTTAAGCCTGGCTAGGCTTAAAATAGCTCTTGGGTTTTAGACTAGTAACTGCATATGAAACTACATCTGTACTATGAATGCAGATACAGCCCACCTGCCCAAAATAAATACATAAATAGACCGATAAGCAAACAAAGAAACAGATAAACAGATTCTGTAGCATTTTAATATTGCATTGGTATGAATGTAAAACAACAAATGGCCATACTAGAACATCTCGGCTTCTTCCTGTCATTTCTACACAGCAGCCCTCCAAGCCTTCTCCAGAAGTCAGACACGTACTGTGTACTTCTCTGATGTTAGGTTTGGATGGAAATGAAAAGAATAAAAAATGTATATTACATTTTACTGCTGCCATACATACTATACACAGCATAATTCCTGACACTTAACCCAACAGTCCACTTTCTGTGTATACCTCTGATGTTAGGTTTGGATGAAAGTAAAAATAATGCATTGTAATGCATATCAACCTGTTGCTCTCAGCTACATACACTGTGCCCACGAAGACTAATGTGGCCTTTTCCTCAAAAAACAAAAAAAAAATTATAGTTTAACATTAAGAGACAGCATACCACCTCACCCCTCCTCACAAAAGGCAACCACCTACTATGCATTTTTCTGATATTCAACTGTAATATATTCCAGCTTACATACAGTATACTGTCTAACATATTATACAAATCATGTCTCCTCACCCCTAACACCAAAATTAGCTACCATGTATCTCTCTGATGTTAGATCTGGTGAAAGAGAAAGAACAAGTTGCCAAAGGAATGTATATCAGCATTGTTGTCAGATATATACACTGTCCCCATCAAGGTGACAATGATCTTTTGTTCCTGAATGAATAAATGAATGAATGAATAAATAAACAGAAGTAAAATTCAGAATGCCCCTTCAATATTCTAACAAAAGACAAGCCATCTACTGTGTTGTGCTACTCTGATGTCAGGCTGTTATACACAGCCTGATGCATGACCACCACCACAAAAGATATTAACCTTTTGTGCACCAGTCTAAAGATTCAGATGAAAGGTGAAGAACAAACTACCATAGGAATGTATATAACTTGAACATACACTGTCCACACCAAAACTAGCAATGAGTTTCTCCAGAGGAAAAACATACCAACACTTTGGTCCAGCATACCTCTTTCTCTTCCCACAAAAGACATGACCTACAGCATGTACTATTATGTTAAACTGGAATAAAAATGCAAATAATCACAGAAATATATTCCATATTCTTCCTGTCAGACATATGAAAAAATAGCATGTCCCCTGACCACAACCTCAAAAGATAACACTTTCAGTGTACCCCTTTTATACTACAGTAATTTGCTGTCTCAGGTACATACATGCTTCGCACATAGCAACACTGTATCACAAAATTAAACAAAATTATAAGAATTGCCTCAAATAAATAAATAACTTCAGGATTTTAACAGCCTCCCCACCAACTAGTCCAGTGAGAAGAAATAATTTACAAATGCACAGATGAAGTGATGATAAGTTCAATGTTAACACAAATAAAAGAAATGAACTTCCTGAAGCCTCTGAATAATTCATTTGCCAAACATGCAAACTACAAGGCAAATACAAAATAATATTAGGTCCATTCCATGCATCTTACTCCCCACCACCACCCACAGCATCAGTATGCATTTTGCTGCTGCATTCTACCACATGTTGTGTCTTTCGGCTTTTCCTGATTAGGGGTCGCCACAGCGGAACTCCGGTTCGCTAATGATTGATAGTTGATTTTTACGTGCCGAATTACCAGCCCTGATGCACAACCTTCAACTAAGGTACATCCATTCACGCATGTCTCCACGCAGAAGACGGTCTAGCTGAGAATCGAACCGGACAGCATCTTAGTGTGAGGTGACAACGCTACCGCAGCACCACCACCGTGGTTTATTTCCTCATAAAAAAGTAACTCAGTCCCTTCACAAGCAATCAAAAGATGAAATGTATGTTATTATTTAGCTTTGTAAATCTTCAGCAACTTTCCAGAAAATAAAAAGGTTTATAATGAAAATACCAACCATATGAGGCAAAAACCAGGACATTTGTCAACTTTCTAAACTTTTTAAGATATGTCTGCCAAATGTTTGGAGATCATCACAATCTTAAAATAAGACAGAAAAAAATAAACCGAAAGTACAGCAGAGCAGCACCAAAGTTATACAGAACTCGGAGACAGAAAAAATAAACCGAAAGTACAGCAGAGCAGCACCAAAGTTATACAGAACAACTCTGAGACAGAAAAAATAAACCGAAAGTACAGCAGAGCAGCACCAAAGTTATACAGAACAACTCAGAGACAGAAAAAATAAACCGAAAGTACAGCAGAGCAGCAACAAAGTTATACAGAACAACTCCAAGACAGAAAAAATAAACAAAAAGTACAGCAGAGCAGCACCAACGTTATACAGAACAACTCTGAGACAGAAAAAAAACCCCAAAAGAACAGCAGAGCAGCACCAAAGTTATACAGAACAACTCTGAGACAGAAAAAATAAACCGAAAGTACAGCAGAGCCACACCAAAGTTATACAGAACAACTCAGAGACAGAAAAAATAAACCGAAAGTACAGCAGAGCAGCACCAAAGTTATACAGAACAACTCTGAGACAGATAAAATACACAGAAAGTACAGCAGAGCAGCACCAAAGTTATACAGAACAACTCAGAGACAGAAAAAATAAATCAAAAGTACAGCAGAGCAGCACCAAAGTTATACAGAACAACTCCAAGACAGAAAAAATAAACCAAAAGTGCAGCAGAGCAGCACCAAAGTGATACAGAACAACTCAGAGACAGAAAAAATAACCAAAAGTACAGCAGAGCAGCACCAAAGTGATACAGAACAACTCCGAGACAGAAAAAATAAACCAAAAGTGCAGCAGAGCAGCACCAAAGTTATACAGAAAAACTCCAAGACAGAAAAAATCAACCAAAAGTACAGCAGAGCAGCCACAAAGTTATACAGAACAACTCTGAGACAGACAAAATACACCGAAAGTACAGCAGAGCAGCACCAAAGTTATACAGAACAACTCTGACAGCACCAAAGTTATACAGAACAACTCTGATAGCACCAAAGTTATACAGAACAACTCTGAGACAGATAAAATAAGCCAAAAGTACAGTAGAGCAGCACCAAAGTTATACAGAACAACTCCGACAGCACCAAAGTTATACAGAACAACTCTGACAGCACCAAAGTTATACAGAACAACTCCGACAGCACCAAAGTTATACAGAACTCCGACAGCACCAAAGTTATACAGAACAACTCCAACATCACCAAAGTTATACAGAACAACTCTGACAGCACCAAAGTTATACAGAACAACTCCAACAGCACCAAAGTTATACAGAACAACTCCGACAGCACCAAAGTTATACAGAACAACTCTGACAGCACCAAAGTTATACAGGCAGCACCAAAGTTATACAGAACAACTCCAACAGCACCAAAGTTATACAGAACAACTCCGACAGCACCAAAGTTATACAGAACAACTCTGACAGCACCAAAGTTATACAGAACAACTCCGACAGCACCAAAGTTATACAGAACAACTCCGACAGCACCAAAGTTATACAGAACAACTCTGAGATCGTCCTATTTTTCACTCATGCTTGTGCTCCACTTTCTAGTTCTAAAGAGCCACAGATCACTATAGCTGCACGGGGTCTTTTCTGCTGAAAGTCGTCAGGCGGGAAGACTGAAAAAAAATGCCATTGCTTTCCTTAATACAAACATCTGCAGGAACACAGAGAGGCATTTGTATAATTTTTTTAATGTCTAGTAATGCGATTGCTTACAGTTAGTTGCTATTTATTAAAGTAAAACAGCAAATAGCCATTGAGTAATGATCGCAGAACAGAACATTAAAAAACTAAATCCAATGTTCAAAAAATACAACTTATTGATATTGTACACAGAGTACTTCACAGATTTCAACCAGAAATGCACACAACTTATAAGCAAAGGCAATGGAGTTGTGCACACCTGATTTAAAGAAAAGTAAAATAATCACTGGAAAACACCGGATTCACAATCTGCAGGAACAAGAAGGTTAGTAATCCATCAAGAAAATAGATGCATTCAGCAATTGAAGAGGAAAGAATAGTTTCCCCATTTGCATATCATCCTGTTTTATCCACTTACAAAGGATGAACCCTCTCCTCCTACCACCCAACACTACAACCTGTGAGAGATGCACTTATATAGCCAAACTGGAAGCAAAGCTCTCTTCACCCAAGACTGGACTAGACAGTCAAGAGGAGAATGTAAACACTTGCACCACACCACACTAATCACATAGTCCCTCAAAACCTACATCACCAAAACACATACATAGCAACACAAAACACACACCTACAATCGGGGAGGCTCTCAATAAAAATCTGCTCAAGCAACAGAGACTTCCAAAGCAGAAACGCATGCAACCTCCACCCCCAACACAACCCGAATGACACATAGCCCACAAGCTCAGTGTGCTACTCAACCAGAGCCCATATGGCATAACAATGTACCCAACACTCTAATCATGGGTGATTCTATAGTCAGGCACACTGATGTTCCACTCACCAGGCTAAACTAGGAGAAAGTTACTGTCAGCTGCCTGTCTGGGGCCAGAATCTGCCACATAATGCACACACTCAGGTCACTCCACAACAACTACAAATATGACTCTGTCATTGTCCATGTTGGTGTGAATGACCTGAGACGTACCTCCCTGGACTACATGAAAAGAGACATGGATGAGCTCTCTGATCTTGTAGCCCAGGCAGTTATGACCCTAGCCCTGAGTAGCATCCTGCCATCACCCAGAGTTATACAACAGTACAAAGACAAAATGATTGACCTCAACAATTGACTAAGCTTCTGGTGTCATTCTAAGTGGATCCAGTATCTGTCTGCCTGGGATGACATGATAGATAGACCATGAAGCTTTCCCAGAGATGGCCTGCACCTGTTGCCCTTGGGATTCTGGATACTGGCTAAGGCTCTTGTCACCCCTATAGTGCATTTTTTAGGCAAGGTTCAAATGACAAATTTACCACCATAACAGGTACATACAAACAAAATCTGAGGGTAATGCTACTCAATGCTAGAAGTCTAAACCTCAAAATGCATTCACTCGAGGCACTCCTTAAAATGGATAATATCAACATCTGTGCAGTGACAGAGACCTGGTTCAAGGCTCCAGAGAGCACCCCTGCATTACCAGGCTATAATTCATACCACACCATTTGGCCACCTAACCTGGACTGAAACACTAAAGGTGGAGGCTTGTCCATATTCATTAAGGATATCCACACCTCCAGGCTAGTTGCTCAGCATAAGGCATCCAAGATTATCCAAGTACAACTAACTCTGGGCAAGACTGCAATCCAAATTGTAACTTTCTACAGATCACCCACCATGCCCCAAGATACCCACTCATTTCTTGATACACTGGAAAATATTAGGGTACAACCCAACACCCTAATAATGGGTGATTTCAACTACCCCACCATTAACTGGGAAAACTACTCATGTACCAACTTTTTTGCTCAACATTTTCTGGAATTCATAAATTCCAGCGCCTTGGATCAACTTATCCACACCCCCACAAGGGGCAGCAATATCCTAGACCTGGTCATTACCAACATGGGTGACTGGTGTTCCACACCAGAGGACAATTCCTTGTTGGTCAGATCCGACCACAAGCTAACCAGCCTAGACATCCACATCCCATTAGGGAAACCACTATAAAAAAAATTCTCCAAAGCCAACTTCACGCTTCTTAAGACAGAAGTGGCAAACTTCACGACACCCATGCAGACGGACAATAGAGGTACGACTGCTAAATCCTACACAAATGCTCTTTATAAGCACTTACACAAGTGCATGGAACATGCTATCCCTAACAGAACCAAGCTGCTATCCTCCAAAAAAAGGAAGTCAATCTGGTGGTCCCCTGCTATAAACAAACTCTACAACAGATGAAAGAAACTGTTGCAAAAAAAGAGTAAAATCCCATGACTGGAAGAACTCCCTGGTCAGCCTCAGTAAGAAGCTGAGATCCCTCATAAAATCCTCCAAAGCTAGTTATGAAAACAAAATTTCCACTGATTCTAAAAACAACCACAAAGCATTCTATAGCTATGTCAAGAATCTCAATGGCAACACTCAGATCTGCTCTGAGTTACAGCATAATGGCACTAAATATACAGAACCAACTGATATTGCCAACATCCTGGAAGATAGGTTCAGTGCTAACTTTACCCCCCTCAAACCCCCTAAAGGGCCCATCTCTATACCGGAAGAATGCAAAGTTCCTGTAATCACGGGTGTGCAGGTAAAAAACACACTCTCCAAAGCCAAGAACACAGCATCCATGGGACCTGACAACATCCCAGGCTGCATTCTACATGAACTACAGAATGAACTGGCACCCCACCTAAGCACCATGTTCAATCATAGCTTCACCTTAGGCTTTGTGTCCACTGAATGGTGCACAGTGATGGTTAATTCACTCCACAAACAGGTAGCCACCATAGACCCCAGGAACTACTTGCCCCATTAGCCTAATGAGCTTGGTCTGCAAGGCCATGGAATGTATCATCATGGAACTTATAAACAAAGACATTGGTAATCTCCAACCTCTGGACCCCACCAAGTTCAGGTTTGTAAAAGGCAGATCATGTCTCCTAAACCTGATAGACTTCTTGAAGCAGTCACCAAAGCCGTAGATGAAGGTAAGGTTGTTCACACAGCCTATCTAGATCTTGCCAAGGCTTTTGACACCATCCCCCACTCTGAAATTATAGATAAACTCACTAAACTAGGTATAAATCCCTATGTCACAAGATGGGTTGCCAACTGGCTCACTGACAGAACCCACACTGTGAGAGTAGCAGACTCCAAATCCGACTTCAGACCAGTGACAAGTTGAGTACCATAGGGTTCGGTCCTGGGTCCTCTCCTGTTTGGTATCTACTTTTCTGAAGTACAGGCTAACACAGAAGGTCTTTGGCTAATGAATTTCTCAGATGACTGCAAACTAGGAGCCATAATTGAAACTTCTAACGATGTGGACATCCTACAAAAGGGCCTCAATGAGACAAATGCCTGGTGTCAAAGCCATGGCCTCAAGCTCACTGCCAAAAAGTGCATTGTCATCCCCTTTGGTAAAAACTCTGTACCCATGAGCTGAGCTACCACATAGGTGGTAGTCTACTTAACACAGAAAGTGTGATAAGAGACCTTGGGACACAGGTGGGCAGTAGTCTCTCCTTTGATAATCACATCACCACAGTAGTTAGGAAATCCTTCTACATGGCACACCTCATCACAAAAGGTTTCTCATGCAGGAAAAAAGAGGTCATTGTTCCCCTTTACTCATCACTCATTAGACCCATTATAGAGTACAACACCTCTTTTGGTATGTACCTCACAAGATATCTAGAACAACTGGAAAGGCCACAGAAATACCTCACAAAGTGGATTACTGGCCTCAAACAGATTTTCCTACACAGACCGTCTCAAAAAAACTCCAGCTTTACTCCATTACATATCGCCTACTCAGAGGCAGTCTCTGCCTAACATACAAAGCTATGTCAAACCCAGAGCTGTTTGACATGCTCCACTTAAAGAAATCTCAATCCCTCTGAGCTACATGCTCTAGGGACCTAAACCTTGTCACCACAATAAACAGAGCATGCTGGAGGGATAGATTTCTGTCCCAGAGACTTCCCATACTGGAACAAAGCTCCTCATTAGCACTCTTCAAAAAGAT
>NC_056744.1:1695556526-1695575736 GCF_019279795.1 Protopterus annectens | reverse complement strand
GGCCAGTTGAATATAACCAAGTTGTTAGCCGGCCAAAGCTGAGGTTTTTAAGCAGAAAATAATTTCACAATGCACCACTTAACTAGGCAAGGACAGGAAATCAAAGAATGTGGCTACCCGCACACTTGTAATTACTAGCAAATAACAAAATTCAGCAAACACTAGCTTCTGTTCAAGTTACTAAAGAGCAGAAGAGCAGAAAAACTGCCAGTTCAGTTAAAATTCCTTCAACACAGTTTAAATCAAATTAAATACTGTATTTTTTTTTTTTAAAGTGCAGATAAAGGTACTTAAATTCTCTTATACGTCCAGTTGAATATAACCAAGTTGTTAGCCAAAGCTGAGGTTTTAAGCAGAAAATAATTTCACAATGCACCACTTAACTAGGCAAGGACAGGAAATCAAAGAATGTGGCTACCCCACACCTGTAATTACTAGCAAATAACAAAATTCAGCAAACACTAGCTTCTGTTCAAGTTACTAAAGAGCAGAAGAGCAGAAAAACTGCCAGTTCAGTTAAAATTCCTTCAACACAGTTTAAATCAAATTAAATACTGTATTTTTTTTTAAAAAGTGCAGATAAAGGTACTTAAATTCTCTTATACGTCCAGTTGAATATAACCAAGTTGTTAGCCGGCCAAAGCTGAGGTTTTTAGCAGAAAATAATTTCACAATGCACCACTTAACTAGGCAAGGACAGGAAATCAAAGAATGTGGCTACCCCACACCTGTAATTACTAGCAAATAACAAAATTCAGCAAACACTAGCTTCTGTTCAAGTTACTAAAGAGCAGAAGAGCAGAAAAACTGCCAGTTCAGTTAAAATTCCTTCAACACAGTTTAAATCAAATTAAATACTGTATTTTTTTTTTAAAAGTGCAGATAAAGGTACTTAAATTCTCTTATACGTCCAGTTGAATATAACCAAGTTGTTAGCCAGCCAAAGCTGAGGTTTTAAGCAGAAAATAATTTCACAATGCACCACTTAACTAGGCAAGGACAGGAAATCAAAGAATGTGGCTACCCCCACACCTGTAATTACTAGCAAATAACAAAATTCAGCAAACACTAGCTTCTGTTCAAGTTACTAAAGAGCAGAAGAGCAGAAAAACTGCCAGTTCAGTTAAAATTCCTTCAACACAGTTTAAATCAAATTAAATACTGTATTTTTTTTTAAAAGTGCAGATAAAGGTACTTAAATTCTCTTATACGTCCAGTTGAATATAACCAAGTTGTTAGCCGGCCAAAGCTGAGGTTTTTAAGCAGAAAATAATTTCACAATGCACCACTTAACTAGGCAAGGACAGGAAATCAAAGAATGTGGCTACCCCCACACTTGTAATTACTAGCAAATAACAAAATTCAGCAAACACTAGCTTCTGTTCAAGTTACTAAAGAGCAGAAGAGCAGAAAAACTGCCAGTTCAGTTAAAATTCCTTCAACACAGTTTAAATCAAATTAAATACTGTATTTTTTTTAAAAAAAGTGCAGATAAAGGTACTTAAATTCTCTTATACGTCCAGTTGAATATAACCAAGTTGTTAGCCGGCCAAAGCTGAGGTTTTTAAGCAGAAAATAATTTCACAATGCACCACTTAACTAGGCAAGGACAGGAAATCAAAGAATGTGGCTACCCCCACACCTGTAATTACTAGCAAATAACAAAATTCAGCAAACACTAGCTTCTGTTCAAGTTACTAAAGAGCAGAAGAGCAGAAAAACTGCCAGTTCAGTTAAAATTCCTTCAACACAGTTTAAATCAAATTAAATACTGTATTTTTTTTTAAAGTGCAGATAAAGGTACTTAAATTCTCTTATACGTCCAGTTGAATATAACCAAGTTGTTAGCCGGCCAAAGCTGAGGTTTTTAAGCAGAAAATAATTTCACAATGCACCACTTAACTAGGCAAGGACAGGAAATCAAAGAATGTGGCTACCCCCACACTTGTAATTACTAGCAAATAACAAAATTCAGCAAACACTAGCTTCTGTTCAAGTTACTAAAGAGCAGAAGAGCAGAAAAACTGCCAGTTCAGTTAAAATTCCTTCAACACAGTTTAAATCAAATTAAATACTGTATTTTTTTTAAAAAGTGCAGATAAAGGTACTTAAATTCTCTTATACGTCCAGTTGAATATAACCAAGTTGTTAGCCGGCCAAAGCTGAGGTTTTTAAGCAGAAAATAATTTCACAATGCACCACTTAACTAGGCAAGGACAGGAAATCAAAGAATGTGGCTACCCCCACACCTGTAATTACTAGCAAATAACAAAATTCAGCAAACACTAGCTTCTGTTCAAGTTACTAAAGAGCAGAAGAGCAGAAAAACTGCCAGTTCAGTTAAAATTCCTTCAACACAGTTTAAATCAAATTAAATACTGTATTTTTTTTAAAAAGTGCAGATAAAGGTACTTAAATTCTCTTATACGTCCAGTTGAATATAACCAAGTTGTTAGCCGGCCAAAGCTGAGGTTTTTAAGCAGAAAATAATTTCACAATGCACCACTTAACTAGGCAAGGACAGGAAATCAAAGAATGTGGCTACCCCCACACTTGTAATTACTAGCAAATAACAAAATTCAGCAAACACTAGCTTCTGTTCAAGTTACTAAAGAGCAGAAGAGCAGAAAAACTGCCAGTTCAGTTAAAATTCCTTCAACACAGTTTAAATCAAATTAAATACTGTATTTTTTTTTAAAAAGTGCAGATAAAGGTACTTAAATTCTCTTATACGTCCAGTTGAATATAACCAAGTTGTTAGCCGGCCAAAGCTGAGGTTTTTAAGCAGAAAATAATTTCACAATGCACCACTTAACTAGGCAAGGACAGGAAATCAAAGAATGTGGCTACCCCACACTTGTAATTACTAGCAAATAACAAAATTCAGCAAACACTAGCTTCTGTTCAAGTTACTAAAGAGCAGAAGAGCAGAAAAACTGCCAGTTCAGTTAAAATTCCTTCAACACAGTTTAAATCAAATTAAATACTGTATTTTTTTTTAAAAAAGTGCAGATAAAGGTACTTAAATTCTCTTATACGTCCAGTTGAATATAACCAAGTTGTTAGCCGGCCAAAGCTGAGGTTTTTAAGCAGAAAATAATTTCACAATGCACCACTTAACTAGGCAAGGACAGGAAATCAAAGAATGTGGCTACCCCCACACCTGTAATTACTAGCAAATAACAAAATTCAGCAAACACTAGCTTCTGTTCAAGTTACTAAAGAGCAGAAGAGCAGAAAAACTGCCAGTTCAGTTAAAATTCCTTCAACACAGTTTAAATCAAATTAAATACTGTATTTTTTTTAAAAAGTGCAGATAAAGGTACTTAAATTCTCTTATACGTCCAGTTGAATATAACCAAGTTGTTAGCCGGCCAAAGCTGAGGTTTTTAGCAGAAAATAATTTCACAATGCACCACTTAACTAGGCAAGGACAGGAAATCAAAGAATGTGGCTACCCCACACCTGTAATTACTAGCAAATAACAAAATTCAGCAAACACTAGCTTCTGTTCAAGTTACTAAAGAGCAGAAGAGCAGAAAAACTGCCAGTTCAGTTAAAATTCCTTCAACACAGTTTAAATCAAATTAAATACTGTATTTTTTTTTTTAAAAGTGCAGATAAAGGTACTTAAATTCTCTTATACGTCCAGTTGAATATAACCAAGTTGTTAGCTGGCCAAAGCTGAGGTTTTATAAGCAGAAAATAATTTCACAATGCACCACTTAACTAGGCAAGGACAGGAAATCAAAGAATGTGGCTACCCCACACCTGTAATTACTAGCAAATAACAAAATTCAGCAAACACTAGCTTCTGTTCAAGTTACTAAAGAGCAGAAGAGCAGAAAAACTGCCAGTTCAGTTAAAATTCCTTCAACACAGTTTAAATCAAATTAAATATTGTATTTTTTTTTTAAAGTGCAGATAAAGGTTCTTAAATTCTCTTATACGTCCAGTTGAATATAACCAAGTTGTTAGCCGGCCAAAGCTGAGGTTTTAAGCAGAAAATAATTTCACAATGCAACACTTAACTAGGCAAGGACAGGAAATCAAAGAATGTGGCTACCCCACACTTGTAATTACTAGCAAATAACAAAATTCAGCAAACACTAGCTTCTGTTCAAGTTACTAAAGAGCAGAAGAGCAGAAAAACTGCCAGTTCAGTTAAAATTCCTTCAACACAGTTTAAATCAAATTAAATACTGTATTTTTTTTTAAAAAGTGCAGATAAAGGTACTTAAATTCTCTTATACGTCCAGTTGAATATAACCAAGTTGTTAGCCGGCCAAAGCTGAGGTTTTTAAGCAGAAAATAATTTCACAATGCACCACTTAACTAGGCAAGGACAGGAAATCAAAGAATGTGGCTACCCCACACTTGTAATTACTAGCAAATAACAAAATTCAGCAAACACTAGCTTCTGTTCAAGTTACTAAAGAGCAGAAGAGCAGAAAACTGCCAGTTCAGTTAAAATTCCTTCAACACAGTTTAAATCAAATTAAATACTGTATTTTTTTTTTTAAAAGTGCAGATAAAGGTACTTAAATTCTCTTATACATCCAGTTGAATATAACCAAGTTGTTAGCCGGCCAAAGCTGAGGTTTTTAAGCAGAAAATAATTTCACAATGCACCACTTAACTAGGCAAGGACAGGAAATCAAAGAATGTGGCTACCCCACACCTGTAATTACTAGCAAATAACAAAATTCAGCAAACACTAGCTTCTGTTCAAGTTACTAAAGAGCAGAAAAACTGCCAGTTCAGTTAAAATTCCTTCAACACAGTTTAAATCAAATTAAATACTGTATATATTTTTTTTTTAAGTGCAGATAAAGGTACTTAAATTCTTTTATACGTCCAGTTGAATATAACCAAGTTGTTAGCCGGCCAAAGCTGAGGTTTTTAAGCAGAAAATAATTTCACAATGCACCACTTAACTAGGCAAGGACAGGAAATCAAAGAATGTGGCTACCCCCACACTTGTAATTACTAGCAAATAACAAAATCCAGCAAACACTAGCTTCTGTTCAAGTTACTAAAGAGCAGAAGAGCAGAAAAACTGCCAGTTCAGTTAAAATTCCTTCAACACAGTTTAAATCAAATTAAATACTGTATTTTTTTTTTAAAAAGTGCAGATAAAGGTACTTAAATTCTCTTATACGTCCAGTTGAATATAACCAAGTTGTTAGCCGGCCTGCCTGGGTGTCTTACATTTTCCTTTATACTACTGGTATAAGGAGTTACATTTCTATGAGACTGTATCATTATTGTAGCTGCTACTTGTGGCATGGCTGTGACTAATTCGGCCGATAGCCATCTGGATACACAAAGCTTATATAGGTATACTTTTTTGCACTTAATCTGATTCAGTGATAGTTTTTTGTTTTAGTGATAATTAACAAAACTGTGCTGCATTTATTTATTTGCTTGATATTGTTGGTCACTGTCTGGATTCTGTTCAGCTGGTTTCATAAGTGGGGGGTTGTTTAACTTTCTGTTGAAGCCAGCCTAACCAAGGTGTGAGCACAGATTTTTGTGTTATCTGATTGCCTGAGGCTCTTAGGTTTTCTTTATACTACTTGTATAAGGAGTTACATTTCTGTGAGACTGTATCATTATTGTAGCTGCTACTTGTGGCCTGGCTATGACTGATTTGATAGCCATCTGGATACACAAAGCTTATATAAGCATACTTTTTTGCACTTAATCTGTTTCAGTGATAGTTAACAAAACTGTGCTGCATTTATTTATTTGCTTGATATTGCTGGTGTCTGTGTCTGCATTTTTTTTTCCTCCCACTCAAGCATTGTATTTTTAAACTTGGTGGCTTTGGAATTGCCCACGCTTACTGTACATTTGATTCTGTACACTCCCCCAAGTCCCTTCTCATTCGGTCACTTTACTGAGTGCAGTGTGACCATTTGGGAAGGCCATCTCCATTACTTTCTTAATCTACAAATATCCTCTGTTTCTTCCAGCTCCACTAAACAAAACAAAGTAAATTACACTTTATTCAACTGCATTTACTGTAATTGTGTTCTTCCTACTTTATTACCTTATTTCCTCTTGCAGCTTGCTCTTAGGTGCTGTAGTGCTTTTATTCTGCTGTATTTATTATTGCTTGTTAGTAGCCTGATTAAATTTGTCTGTTATTCTAAGCCTGTTATTTTTGGTTTTACCACATGGGCTTCATGCCAGTTAATTTACATTTAAGAAGGTATTTGTAGTCTGCACTATTGTGGACAAACCCTTATGAAAACCCTCTCTTAATAAGTCTATCCAAGTTTTAGAACACTATGTCTGGAGAATTCCCATTAGTTTCTTCTGCCAGCCTGATCGACATGGGTATACTGAGATAGTGGAGCAAATGCCTCATATTCACTGACAACCCTCTTCTCCTAGCACATAATTCTTCTACTTGTGAGACATGCATCTGTATCAGTAACCTGGAATCCATGCTCTCTCACTTCACAGTCAGTACTACTGACAAAGAGGA
Source organism: Protopterus annectens (assembly GCF_019279795.1). Classification (NCBI taxonomy): domain Eukaryota; kingdom Metazoa; phylum Chordata; order Ceratodontiformes; family Protopteridae; genus Protopterus; species Protopterus annectens. The sequence continues at coordinate 1,695,569,240 of NC_056744.1, read as the reverse complement.
GATTGCCAGCACAAACACCACATCACCCACATCACATAGCCAAGCACAACACGCACCCACTTATGTAGAGATCCTCAATAAAAACTTACCTAAGCAGCAGAGACCTCCAAAACACACTCACAAACATTCTACACACAACACCAAACAGATCACGGACAGCAGGCAACACACCAGTGTCTCACAAACATAGCCCATAAGGCATAACAATAAACTCACACATTCACATCAGGCATAACAATAAACTGAACATACGAGTTATTGACAACCCTGTTGTGAGATGCATCAATGTCCCCCTCACCAGGCTTGACAAGGACAAGATCACAGTCAGTTGTCTGTCAGGTGCCAGATCCCACCACATCATGCATGCATTTAAATCTCTCCACAGCAAATACAAGTATGACTGTGTCATTGTCCATGTTGTTGTGAATGACTTCAGACATACCTACCTGTACTATATGAAGAGAGACATGATTGAGCTCTTAGAGTATGTGTCCCAGGCAGGTATGACCCTATCCCTTAGCAGCATCCTATCTTCACCAAGAAGGATACCACAATACCAACATAAAAATAATTGAGTTCAACAATTGACTTAGTTTCTGGTGTCATTCTAAGGGGATCCAATATCTGCCTGGGATGACATGGTTGACAGGACTCAATGCTTTGCCAGAGATGGCCTCCACTTGTAACCCCTGGGATTCAGGATTCTGGCCAATGCTCTTGCCTCCCCCATTGTGCCTTTTTAGGCAATGTCCCAAAGACAAATCTTCCAACATAAAAGATCTGTCAAAAATCTAATTGAAGGTCATGCTGCTTAACGCTAGGAGCCTTAACCTGAAAATGCACCTACTGGAGGCTCTCCTTGCACAGGAAGATGCCAAAATCTGTGCAGTCATGGAAACTTGATTCTAGGCTGCAGAGATCACCCCTGCCTTACCAGGCTGTACTTCATTCCACACATTCAGACCCCAAAATGAGGTTGGGAAGACTAGGGGTGGTGGAGTCCCTATTTTCATTAAAGACAAGCATACCTCCAGAGTGGTTTGCCAGCATGATGCAGTAGAACTACTCCAGGTGCAACTGACAAATAACAAGACCCTCATCCAAGTTATAGCCAGCTGTAGACCCCCCTCCATGACTCAGGATGCCCACTCATCTTACCTGGACCTACTTGACTCAATCAATATACCCCCTAACACCCTGATCCTTGGTGACTTCAACTACCTTACCATAAACTGGGTGAACTATTCCTGCTCTAATGCACTTACCCAATGATTCTTTGACTTCATCAGTTCTAGTGCATTAGACCAGTTTGTCTCACCCCCCCACAAGGGGAGATAACAATCTATACTTGGTCTTACCATCATGGGCTACCACTGCAACACCCTCACAGTAAGCTCTTCCCTAGTGATATTAGATTATCAGACTGTCTCATTCAAAGATTCTATCCTGTCCAAACCCTCCAGCCATAACCAGGCTAAAAGACTTCTCAAAATCTGACTACAACCTTTTAAGGGAGGTTATCAGTAGCTTCACACTACTGCTCCCCACAGAGGATGCAGACAACTATGCAGAACAGTACATCAGTGCAGTATGCATGCACCTCTGCAACTGCATGGACTCAGCCATACCCAACAGAACTAAAACTTGCTCCTCAAGGAAACACAAACTTGTCTGGTGGACATCCTCTATTAACAGGCTTTACAACAAAAGGAAGTAACTGTTGTTTAGGGGTAAAAAGGCACAATTTCCCAATTGGAAAAACTCCATCCTTAGCCTTAACAAGCAAATTAGATCATTAGTGAAAATCTCCAAAGCCAGTTATTAATTGAAACTAGCCTCTGAAACAAAGGTTAACCACAAAGCCTTTTTCAGTTACATCAGAAACCTCCATGGCAAAGCCTAGGTTTATTCCGAATTAGTTCTTAATGGTACCACACATACACTTATCCTGTTGACTTAGCCAACCTGCTAGCAGATTGGTTCAGTGCAAACTTCACCCCCAGTCCCTCCAAAGGCCCATTCAGCATCCCCAATACTTGTTCCGCATTTTACATCTCCATAGATCAAGTGTTAAAGGTTCTATCCAAGGCAAAGAACACAGCCTCCATTGGACCTGATAGTATCTCAGGCTGTATTCTACACCATCTCCAGCAAAAAACATTGTGCACCCTATTCACCCATATCCTAAGTACAGGCTTCATTCCAACAGAGTAGAGAACTGCTGTTTTCCTCCCTTTGCACAAAGGTTGTGCCACTACTGACCCTGGAAACTATCACCCGATTAGCTTGACAAGTTTGATACCTTAGGCTATTGAGTGTTATTATGGACCTCATAAACAAGGACATAGGCAATCCACAAGCACTTGACCCCACCCAGTTCAAATATGTCAAGGGAAGATCTTGCCTGTTTAACCTGGTTGACTCTTTGAGACAGTCACCAAGGTCCTGGATGTGGAAAAGTCAGTACATACAGCTTACCTTGACCTGGCCAAAGCCTTTGACACAATCCCCCACTTGGGCATCATTGAAAAGCTAACACAACTTGTTGTAAATCCCTATCTCTTCAGGTGGGTGGCCAACTGTCTCACTAATAGGACCAACAAGGTAAAAATTGGTGCTTCCACCTCTAACAGTAGACCTGTCACTAGTGGTGTTCCCCAGGGATCTATCCTGGGACCCCTACTGTTTGACATCTACTGCTCAGACATCCAGGCAAAGACAAAATGCCTGTGGCTGACCAAGTTTGCAGATGACTGTAAGTTGGATGCTGTAACTGACTCCCCAAATGATTAACATACTACGAGAGGGTGTCACAGCAACAAATGACTGGTGCCAAAGTCATGAACTTAAGTTAAATGAAAAAAATGTATTATCATACCATTCAGCAAAAACACAGCCCCTACTGTTTAGCACATCAAAGGCAACCCCCTAAGCACACAACCTGTAGTGAGAGACCTTGGTACACAGGTTGACAACAATCTCACCTTAGACCATCATGTAAAGGCAGTGGTCAAAAAAAGACTTTTACTTGGTTCATCTCATAAGTAAAGGGATTGCATCCAGAAGCAATGAGGTTATTACCTCTCTGTACTCCTCCCTCATTAGGCCAATAATTGAGTACAATGCCCCACTATGTATGTACCTCTCCAAACACCTGCACCAGATGGAAAGGCCACAGAAATACCTCACAAAAAGAATCCATGTCCTCCAGTACCTGTCCTATGTGGACTGGCTCAAATCACTATTGCTCTACTCCATATCGTATAGATTGCTCAGAGCTGATCTGTGTCGTGCCTACAAGGCAATCTCGGACCCTGGCATACTAGAGATGCTCCATATCCGTAAGTATAACTCCTCATGCATTACCCGATCAAAAGGCCTAAATCTAATATGCAACATTAACAAAACCTGCTGGAGAGACAGATTTGTCTCCCAGAGGCTTCCCTGTCTCTGGAATAGACTCCCCATACACCTCAAACAAAGTACGTTGCTTACCATTTTCAAGCACTGCCTTGATGAGTGGATGGGAAACCACAAATTTGTCACAGGAGTTCTACCTGTGCCCCTCATTGACAGGGGCAACAGGTGCTGACTGAGGTTTTTTTTGGGGGGATAATCACTTGGCTAAGCTTGTAAGGGCCCCAGGGGGCATTAAGCGACTAACCTTCTATGACCCTTTGATCATCAAGGATTGAAATCACTGAATAATGACATATATTTATATTTTAGACTTCATATCCTTCAGAAAATGCAAGTTGACAAAAAACTTGTCATATCAACAACTTTCTAAGTTTATAAGAGCAGTATTTAAAGTGTATCCCTATTTTTTGTCTATTGCCCCCCACATTATTTTTGGCTTTGTCCAGATTTTTTCTGTTAAGAGGTTGAGAGGTATGATTAAGACTTCACTTTTAGAGCCTACATGTGCAGTAGCTGGTCTCAATATGTGGAAACCATTATAGACTTTCACTGCCAGGGTGATTTCTGCCTCTTTAAACTAAGTCTTGGTAATTGCACAATTGCACAGACATTTATATTCTCCAAGGTAAGGAGAGCTTGCCGGGTGTGGAGTTTCCTGTTTAGAATCATGACATTCAACAGTAGCAACATTACATTTTTTTGAGTCTGTTTAGCTATGTCAGTATGTTTATTAGGTCGGCACTGCCTAAAAAAGGCACTATGGGGGTGGACAAGATTTTTGCCAATATTTGAAAACCTAGTGGGGAAAGGTGAAGATCATGCTTGGCAAAGCAGTGCAGTCTGTCTACCAAATCCTCCCAGGCAGACAAAGTTTGTACCCCCTTCGAGTGATACCAAAAATTGAGCCAATTATTAAAGTCAATTATCTTCTGTTGGTACCGTGACATCATCCATCGAGAAGGCAGAATGTTGCTTAATGCTAGGGTTATACTAGCCAGGGATGCACAATCTGAGTGAGGGCTGTTTTGTGACTATCTTCATATAGTCTAGGGAGGGACATCTCAGGTCATTTACAGCTACATGAATGATAACAAAGTTATACTGACACTTGTGGTGCAGTGACTTGAATTCCTATGTGATGTGGTGAATCCTCTCCCCTGATAGGCAGCTGACTGTAACCCTGTACTGGCTCTGCCTAGTGAGATGGATATCTGTTACTCATAACAGAATCCTATGATTAAAATATTGTGTTGCCTTCTGTATGAATCTGGACATCCTTAGAAGAAGAGGAAATGCATAAAGAAGTCCATCTGGCCACTGTCCATCTAGAGAGTCTCTCAATGACTGTCCCTTGGGGAAATAGGGTGAAGTATTTCCTGCTTCCAGCCTTCAGATTATTCAAAGATGCCCTGACATATAACCTTAGAAGTCTTAACCAGTCTGATCATCTACATACCTCTCAAACTCTTAGAGCAAGAAATTTGGACAAAGGCCCAAAAATAGGGACACTTTTTAAATATTGCTCTTATAAACTTAGAAAGTTGAGAGAATAACAGGTTTTACATTAGCATTAATTTTCTGAAGGGTGTGAAGTCTGAAACTCAAATGTGTACCATTATCTTCTGACTTCAATCCTCAATGATTTGCCAGTGATTTGCCAGAAACCTACAATTTTATGAGAAACAGATCAAAAATATGAAGCAAAATTCTGGACATTCTGCGAAAATCTGAACAGCTGAGAGATATGATTGTTTCCTCCAAACACCCTAAACTAAGTTTCAGTGCACAAACCATGGTTTCTCAGTCCCTGTTCCTAAACTGTGGGAATGTTCCCCCTTCTTTTCTTAATCATTCCTCTTACCCCTTTTCCAATCCAAACTAAAATGACATTAGAAAACTGAAGGAAAATGCAACTGCTCTCTCTGATCACACAACTTAACCTCTTCTATCTCTCATATCCAGTATGCATATAATGCATGTATAGACTGTGTTTTGTCAGTCACTCTGTATATAGTAATATATCGATTTTTTATACCCTCAAGCCAAGTGTGATACAAATGTGACATGTCTGGTGAGAGATATGCTTGAAGGATAGCTTCATTGAATCCAGTTATGAATTAGTTAGAACAATTAGTGACTAGAGTCATGTACATCAGCTTGGGGGATGTGTGACTAGAGTCATGTATATCAGCTTAAGGGATGCATGCCACATCAGCATAAGGGATGCATGACCAGACTCATGTACACCAGCTTGGGGGATGTGTGACTAAAGTCATGTACATCAGCGTAAGGGATGCATGACCAGACTCGTACATCAGCTTGGGGGATGTGTGACTAAAGTCATGTACATCAGCTTAAGGGATGCATGCCACATCAGCAGAAGGGATGCATGACTAGACTCATGTACATCAGCTTGGGGGATGTGTGACTAAAGTCATGTACATCAGTTTAAGGGATGCATGCCACATCAGCATAAGGGATGCATGACCAGACTCATGTACATCAGCTTGGGGGATGTGTGACTAAAGTCATGTACATCAGCTTAAGGGATGCATGACCAGAACTCATGTACATCAGCTTGGGGGATGTGTGACTAAAGTCATGTACATCAGCTTAAGGGATGCATGACCAGACTCGTACATCAGCTTGGGGATGTGTGACTAAAGTCATGTACATCAGCTTAAGGGATGCATGCCACATCAGCAGAAGGGATGCATGACCAGACTCGTACATCAGCTTGGGGGATGTGTGACTAAAGTCATGTACATCAGCTTAAGGGATGCATACCACATCAGCAGAAGGGATGCATGACCAGAATCATGTACATCAGCTTGGGGGATGTGCGACTAAAATCATGTACATCAGCTTAAGGGATGCATGACCAGACTTGTACATCAGCTTGGGGGATGTGTGACTAAAGTCATGTACATCAGCATAAGGGATGCATGACCAGACTCATGTACATCAGCTTGGGGGATGTGTGACTAAAGTCATGTACATCAGCATAAGGGATGCATGACCAGAATCATGTACATCAGCTTGGGGGATGTGTGACTAAAGTCATGTACATCAGCTTAAGGGATGCATGCCACATCAGCAGAAGGGATGCATGACCAGAATCATGTACATCAGCTTTGGGGATGTGTGACTAAAGTCATGTACATCAGCTTAAGGGATGCATGCCACATCAGCAGAAGGGATGCATGACCAGAATCATGTACATCAGCTTGGGGGATGTGTGACTAAAGTCATGTACATCAGCTTAAGGGATGCATGACCAGACTTGTACATCAGCTTGGGGGATGTGTGACTAAAGTCATGTACATCAGCTTAAGGGATGCATGCCACATCAGCATAAGGGATGCATGACCAGACTCATGTACATCAGCTTGGGGGATGTGTGACTAAAGTCATGTACATCAGCTTAAGGGATGCATGACCAGACTCATGTACACCAGCTTGGGGGATGTGTGACTAAAGTCATGTACATCAGCTTAAGGGATGCATGACCAGACTCGTACATCAGCTTGGGGGATGTGTGACTAAAGTCATGTACATCAGCTTAAGGGATGCATGCCACATCAGCATAAGGGATGCATGACCAGAATCATGTACATCAGCTTGGGGGATGTGTGACTAAAGTCATGTACATCAGCTTAAGAGATGCATGCCACATCAGCATAAGGGATGCATGACCAGACTCATGTACATCAGCTTGGGGGATGTGTGACTAAAGTCACGTACATCAGTGTAAGGGATGCATGCCACATCAGCATAAGGGATGCATGACTAGACTTATGTACATCAGCTTGGGGATGTGTGACTAAAGTCATGTACATCAGCTTAAGGGATGCATGACCAGACTCATGTACACCAGCCTGGGGGATTCATGACTAAAGTCACGTACAGTTGTTTACACTACTGTCCTGTCTGTATAAAAGAAGGGGTTTTCCAGACAGCAGACTGAAATCTCACCTACGGATGAACACACCGTGTAGGACCTGTGTTTCCAGATGAACTAATATTTGGTGTGACTGTTCCGGGATTTCCCAGTCATTGAAAGACTTGAATAAAATTTCATAGTTTAACTGGTGATGTTCTTTCTTTTTCTTTTATTGTATTGTATTGTATAACAGCATGAATTTTGATATCTGACTAAGTAAAGCACTGAAAGGAACTGAAGTGTTGAGTCTCTTCTTTACCCTTGGTAAACTTTAAGTTAGAACATTTGTGGAATAGAAGGAAAATAAAATAAAACACCAAGTCTGATAGTCACTTTGTATATAACACACACACACATGTATGTGTTTTTTTTTCACATATTATTATTTGATTACTGGGAAGTAGACACCCATTTTCAGTGGTGGCCTGGTGAGAAAAGCCCCAGTGTATTACGAAACATTTTAAGAACAATAATTTTATAGTCTTTAAAAATAATACAAAAAGCAACTGCAGTTTAAAAAATTATATCAAATTAGACATAATATGAAAACATTGGTTAAAATAGATACAAGTTTTATGACAATGATTTAATAGTTGGAGAAATGTTAGCCAGTTTATAGAGTAATTAAAAGTAAGTTAGTATAATACAAACAGGAATTGCAGTGTGAAGTGGGAGAAAAGCACGTCCATGTTATATTTAGAGAGAAAGCCAGGGAAGAGAAATGTGATAGAAGGAAGGAAGTGAGTAAAGAAAGAGAGTGAGGAGACGTAAGGAATGAAAAGAGTTAAGGAGATGTAAGGAAAAGAGAGTAAGGAGACGTAAGGAAAAGAGAGTAAGGAGATGTAAGGAAAAGAGAGTAAGGAGACGTAAGGAATGAAAAGAGTAAGGAGATGTAAGGAAAAGAGAGTAAGGAGATGTAAGGAAAAGAGAGTAAGGAGACGTAAGGAATGAAAAGAGTAAGGAGATGTAAGGAAAAGAGAGTAAGGAGATGTAAGGAAAAGAGAGTAAGGAGACATAAGGAATGAAAAGAGTAAGGAGATGTAAGGAAAAGAGAGTAAGGAGATGTAAGGAAAAGAGAGTAAGGAGACGTAAGGAATGAAGAGATATTTGTTCACATTTAGGGACAGACTTTATCCTGGTGATAAGCAAGAACAAGTCCAGCTTTTGGCTCGGAAGTCTTTCCGAATGGTTTTGAAGGATCCAAGGGAGGGTATTGGCATGATGGATATAGACAAGGAGTTCCAGGCTTTAGAAACAGTCCAAGTACAGACAATACCCAGCAGATTTGATAGGTTTGTGGAAAGATAAACGTTTTCAGTCATTGCATCATGTTGACAGACTAGTTGTGTAGAATGTAATTCAGTGCTGGATAACCAGATGAATTCTGGGTAAGTTTATAGGTGGTAAGAAGCTCTGTATGTAGTTGATGAGGCATTTCTAACCAATTTAGGCTTTTTAGTGTTATACACTGGTGGGTTCTGAAATGGGTATTTGCAGCAAATTTCGCAAGTTTGTTATATCATTGTTCAAGTTTTGAATTTTGTGATGCCTGAAGGTTAGTATAGATGGGAGCTCCATAAAGAAGTGTGTGGAGGAGATAAGTTGTGACAAGTGTAGCTTTATTTGTCAGTGAGAAAGCTTTTGCTCTGTAAGGCAGCCCCAGTTTTTGTGAGTTTTTCTTATACAGTTTTGTATATGCAGGTTGAATTTAGATTATCATCCACTATCACCTCTAATAATGTGGTATGAGAAATGACTTCAGTGGTTGTATTATTAAGATAGAGAACTTAATATTTTGTTTTTCATGGGAAAGGGATTTGGGAAAAAAGTCATACGTTGTTTTTTTTTTTTTTTAGGGATGAGCATGAGTTGTGAGTTACAAAGTATTCTTCAGTTGTTATTAAAGCTTCCTGAGTAATTTTCTGGAGGCGTGCCATGTTGTCAGATGTGCAAATGAGTGTGGAGTTATCTGTGTAAAGTATTAGGGAGGCCTGTTGTGTGGATGTATAGAGGGTGTTGGTGAGAATGTTAAAGAGGTGGGGACCAAGGATAGAGCCTTGTGGTACACCGGTGGTGACTGGGAGGTATAGAGAGTGTGATACTTATTGGATAGGTAGCTGCTGAACCATAGAATTGTGGGCTGAGACACACCTAATGAGGACATTCAAAGTAGAATTTTGCTGTCATAAACTGTGCCTGAGTCTTTAGACAACTCTAGAAATAAGGAGGAAACTAGTTTGTCATTATCTTTAGCTTTATTGACAGTTTCTTCATAAGTTAGAAGTGCAGTGTTAGTGCTATGGGAAGGATGGAAGCCATGTTGTCTGGGGGACAGGAATTATTCCTACAGGAGATAGTTAAGCAATTGTTTGTGAATACATTTTTTAATATTTTATAGAGGGGTTTAAGCTTGCTATAGGTCTAAAGATAGTAATGCTCCTCCTTTGTACAGAGGGATAATTTGTGAATTTTTCTAGAGAGAGAGAGGGACTATGGAATTCCTAGATTGACTTATTTATAAGGATTAAGACAGGTAGGCAATGCTTTTGACTGATACTTTAAGGTGTTCACTTGGAAGGTCATTAGCTGAAGTACAACATAGTTTGAGTGTGTTTAAGAGTAGTTTTTTACAGGATGTGGACACACGTTTGAATTTGAAAGTGGATGTGGTTATATGAGGCTGCTGGGCAGGGTTAGGATTAGATGTTGGGGGATTCTGGGTTAGTGATGCTATACTATCTATGAAATAAGAGTTGAATTGTATTGTGGTTTCAAGTGATGTGTTATTGAGAAGAAGGGGTTAGGGCTGAATTTATGGCCAGGATGCAAGATTTCATTAATGGCTGCCAAGAACTTTTTAGGGTTGTGTTTATTATCATTCTGAAAGTTATTACAGTATATGTTTTGTCTTCATTAATTTTCTTTTTAGTACGATTACAAAGCATTCTGAAGATTTCAAGATATTATAATGTTATATATTTTTGCCATTCTTTCTATACTTTTTCTTTATTCTACATTAGCTTTGTATTCTATTCTTTGGATAGCCAGGTTGCATTGTTTGTTTTTAGTTGCTAGGCTATTCAGAATATTTAGGAACATTGTATTGAATTCATTTACAGCATCATCTAAGGGGAGGATTTTTAGAAAATGCCAGTTAATAGGTTATTGGGGAGTAATGAACATTTTGGGTTAAACTTGGAAAGGTTGTATGCTGTTTTATAGACATGCTATTTAAGTAGCCGTGTGAGATGTTCAATTGTATAGCCTGGGAGATGATGACTGAGATAGTCAGACATTGTACCAAAGGTGGTGTATTTGCTAGGGTCTAGGATTAGGATCCAGTCTATTAGGGAATTTTATGTATTGCTATAATGTGTGGGGCTATTAATTAGATGTGTGAAAGCAAATAAACTCTAATTCCCCTACACCTAGTGTGAACATCTGTTCAACCAACTTGACTTTCACATCGCCTAGTAGTATTTTTTCCTGTGGAATTGTTATGGAGATCTGAGGTAGGATATCTTCTAGAATAGCTGTGTTGTCACTAGAAGGGATGTAAAGAACAGTAACACATATTTGTTTATAATTGTTTAATTTCAGGACAGTAATAAGAAGCTCTGCTGAAGTGGATTTTGGTGTTGGTTTGTTGTAAGAGGAAATGTGGTAGTTTTTGGGAAATATTAAAGGAATAGCACACCTTTCCTCTTTATACGGTCATTATGGATATTATTACAACCGGGAGGTTATGTAATCATTTAGGTAAATGTTATAATTTACTTTGTATATAATGTGTGTGTGTATATATATATATATATATATATATATATATATATATATATATATATATATATATATTGTGTTTACCCCCAGGCTGACACTGAGTCAGGCCCAATGGAATCAGTGTTCTGTCATGGTTAATACATTCAAAGTAAGTATTAACCTGTGTTGTGAGGTACTGTGCTGAAATTCACAGTTGCTTAAAATTGCACACTTGGCTGCATCACAGATGCCCTTCCTATGACATGGGGCATCAACATTGTAACTAACAATTAACCAAGGGTAGGAGGGTAAGCAGATAGCATGATGAGTGTCAAGGGGCATTTGTTTCTGAATTCCATGGTCAGTCACCGATATATAGATAGTTTGCACTCTGCTGTCAGATGAGACATATAGTTCTGCATAGGTCAGTGGCAGGACTACTCATGGACATTTTATTTATAGCTCTGCACTGGCAGTGTGTAGCCACTGGCTTTCTCTGTAAGGTGTATCAGACTGTCATGTGATACTGCTGTTCAAACACCTGTAACTTTCCTATCTCATTGTCTCTAACTTGTGACCACTTGACTTTTTGTCACACCCCTTTCTGTATGGTATTTCGGTCGGTAATTCAACATGTTTATTCAACGAGGAGCCCAGCTGCTTACAAACTCTGTTCAGCTGCTCTGCATGATAATTCCTTCTGCTGTGCTCCTCCCTTCCTGTACTCAGTCACACTCATTGATGTTCATCAGGCTTCTGCTGTGCTACTCCTTACCTGTACTCAGTCACACTCATCGATATTCATCAGGCTTCTGCTGTGCTCCTCCCTTCCTGTACTCAGTCACACTCATCGATATTCATCAGGCTTCTGCTGTGCTCCTCCCTTCCTGTACTCAGTCACACTCATCGATATTCATCAGGCTTCTGCTGTGCTACTTCCTTCCTGTACTCAGTCACACTCATCGATATTCATCAGGCTTCTGCTGTGCTCCTCCCTTCCTGTACTCAGTCACATTCATCGATATTCATCAGGCTTCTGCTGTGCTCCTACCTTCCTGTACTCAGTCACACTCATCGATATTCATCAGGCTTCTGCTGTGCTCCTCCCTTCCTGTACTCAGTCACACTCATCGATATTCATCAGGCTTCTGCTGTGCTCCTCCCTTCCTGTACTCAGTCACATTCACTGATATTCATCAGTCTTCTGCTGTGCTCCCTTCCTGTACTCAGTCACACTCATCGATATTCATCAGGCTTCTGCTGTGCTACTCCTTCCTGTACTCAGTCACATTCATCGATATTCATCAGGCTTCTGCTGTGCTCCTCCCTTCCTGTACTCAGTCACACTCATCGATATTCATCAGGCTTCTGCTGTGCTACTCCCTTCCTGTACTCAGTCACATTCATCGATATTCATCAGGCTTCTGCTGTGCTCCTCCCTTCCTGTACTCAGTCACACTCATCGATATTCATCAGGCTTCTGCTGTGCTACTCCCTTCCTGTACTCAGTCACACTCATCGATATTCATCAGGCTTCTGCTGTGCTCCTCCCTTCCTGTACTCAGTCACACTCATCGATATTCATCAGGCTT
>NC_056744.1:1695518084-1695556026 GCF_019279795.1 Protopterus annectens | reverse complement strand
AATTAAAAATTTTTTTGTGGATGGAGTTCCAGCAATTTCATTATTTCTTCATAGAAGTGCACAGACACCACCCAGATTCACTGACCCTGTGGCTTATTCCTACTTAAAGCAAAATACCTCTTGCCATTGTTCCTTTTATCAGTATAAATGACAGACTTTTTCATGAACTTGTTTTACACATTGTTGCAGTTACAGTATAATTTTTTTGCTTACACTTTTGAGATCAAAATAGCTAGTTTTAACTGCCATATACTTTCAAACCATTTAGTTGACCAAACTCGCAATGCATTTTCTTGAAGAACTTTGAATTTTACACTTCCTGTTTAAAACTAATAACTGCACACCAGTACAATGAAATGTAGTAAGTGCGTGTGCTTTATTTTTTTATCCTGGTCCCTAGTGAAAACTCCTTTCTGTTGTATGTACAAAAGGCTTGTTCAGGATTAAGCTCACTTCCTGCTTTATACATGGCCTTCAACTAACAAGCCTGTAACTTGAGCAACATTCTCTGTATGCAAGGTTCATTGGTACACAGAAACATCATTAGGAGATTACCAATTACTTTGCCTTCATTCTACGGCAGCACTTTGTGTGTGTAATGCCCCCCTGTTGCTATACACTGGTGGCTAGAGAACTCAAGATACATGGTAGTGGATAAAGAATACCACAGGCTTGAACCCTGTACCTTGGACTCAGGTGGCAAGAGCTAAATTCCCTACCCACCACCATTTGTAAAAAAATTGCAGATTTTTTCCACATATTTGCTTTGTTCTGTTCCTTATAAAATCTGTGGTTTCTGTATTTTTGTTTCTTTACACAGTCAGTAGTGCAGTGGTGCAGTGGTAGCATTATTGCTTGACAGCAACAAGTTCTCTGGTTTGATTCTCGGCTGGGGTGCCTTCTGTGTGGAGTCTGCATGTTCCCCCTGTGTTTGTGTGGGTTTCCTCTAGGTGCTCTGGTGGCCTCCCATCTTACAAAGACATGTGTCTGGAGTATTTCTCCCTGGGCCTCTGCTGAAAATTGGCTTTTGTTCCAAGTCAGACTTTTCTGGTTAACAAAAGTTAAATAAATAAAAATATCAAGCATTTGAATTTCAGTCTTCATAATGTTCAGAAAGTACATGGTAACATAAAACCTTTTATTCTAGCAATTTTCTAAGTTTATAAGATGGATATTTTAAATTTGTTGCTATTTTTGGGACTGTATTCCCCATTACTGGCTTTGTCCAGGTGTTTTTTGCTAAGAGGTTGAGCGCTATGGTGATAACTGAATTCACTGAATATGTTTGGGGGCTGTATTCACCCATTATTGGCTTTGTTCAGGTGTTTTGTGCTAAGAGGGTGACAGCTATGGTAAGAACTGAATTCACTAAATGGTAGCCATTTAAGTTTCAGTCTTCCTCTCTTTCACAAAACAGCTGATTTGGCATAGTGGTGTGTTGCTTTGACTGTTTTGCACAGGGTCCTGGGTTCAAATCTTGGCAGTGAAATGTATGGTGGTAACTCAGAATTTTGTTCTAGCAACTTTCCAAAATTATACAAGCAATGTTTAAAATGTGTCCCTGGTTTTGGGGCTTTTGTCCCCCCAATAAATGTTGGCTTTTTCAGATTTCTTGTGCTGCAAAGTTCAGAGATATAGCTGAGTGTCAAGTAGGTTTTACAAGAAGTTGAGGGCTGCAAGGGAGCAAAGGTTTAGTGCTGCTTATGCTGAGCTTGCTTGCATTGTTAATATCACAACAGGTAGTGTACTTGCTTTTGATGCAGAAGGCAGTGGGTTCTACTCCCCCAGTAGGTAAATGTAGATTATTTTTCAGTGGTTTTGAATGAATAACATTTATTGTTATGGTTTTGTATTTTTTTCATGAGTAACATTTATAGTTATTTTTAATATGCTTTTATATGTATATGAAGGATACAAAATTCCTCCAGAGAAATTATTACTACTACTTAAAAGCAGATTGCGATGAACTACCGTAGGATCACATGTAGGATAAAAATGCCACAGAAGAGAACATTAATTTTGAAGACAATCCCAACAGTAAAAACTCATTATTGATAATTGTTTTATGAATTTGTTTTCTACTAATACTGATACTTTTTGAGGATGAAGGGAGAAAATGTACAGACTGAAATACTGAAGGTAAGACTATGAAAAGCTAATGGTAATCTGAATAAGAATATGTAGAGATTGTTTTTCTTTCTTAGATTTTTATGCAAACACATCATCGGGATGACAGTGCCACTTAAGTATGTGTTGGCAGACATTATGGAAGACATGAAGATATTAAGTCTAAAACCCTTTTTTCTATTTTTCATTGCTGAATAGTATTTCTTCAAAATTCAAATTTTTGACTGAACCAACAGTTGTAAAACATGTTTTCTATGACATTATGCATACTAATAAACCAAATATAAGTATTCAGAGTAACTATCATTTTATTTATGTAGGCAAATTTGGTCTGCGCTCTAAATTGGATGTTTGTTTCAACTTGTTATTATTTAATGTCTGCTAACATCTGGCAGTTAGTGCAAAGCATTAAGGCTGTGAGTTTTAACCAATCTGCTTGCAGTGATCAGGCTATGACAGATGTGGGTAAATCCAGCATTACACATGCTCAGTTGTGGATTATTGCTGTTATACAATGACATTACAAAAAAAGTCTTTCTTTTTATAAATAATGCCATTGGGTAAAGGTAGTTGCTGCAGACCTCTGGTTTTATCAATTTTCTAAACTTGTCAGAGCAATGATTTCAACAGTTACACTAATTATGGGCCTTTTCCCCATTTTTATGCCTTTGTGCATATGTCTTGCCTTAAGAGGTTGAGAGGTATGCTACACTTACTATGTATACTGTTCCTTGGTGGGCATGTCAGCTAAGCTGCTTTCTGCAAAGCCAGTGTCCTTTCAATTTTGTAAGTTTGTAGGCGCAATGTTTAAAAAGTGTCCCTAGTTCTGGCCCCTTTTTCCTACTACATTATTGATGACTTTGTCCAGATTTCCTGCTCTAAGAGGTTGAGAGGTCTGCTAGACTTAGAATATTTACCATTCCTTGGGGCATGGCAGCAAAGCTGCTTTCTGCAAAGCCGGTGTCCTCTCAATTTTGTAAGTTTGCAAGAGCAATATTTATAAAGTGTCCCTAGTTCTGGCCACTTTCCCCACTCCATTATTGATGGCTTTGTCCACATTTCCTGCTCTAAGAGGTTGAGAGATCTGCTAGACTTACAATGTTTAGTGTGCCTTGGATGGTGTGGCAGCTAAGCTGCTTTCTGCAAAGCAGGTGTCCTCTCAATTTTCTAAGTATGTAGGTGCAATACTTAGAAAATATCCCTACTTCCGGGCCCCTTTCCCACCCCATTACTGATGGCTTTCTAAAGATTTCATGGTCTAAGACAGTGATGGTGAACCTTTTGGGCTCGGTGTGTCAAAAATCAGTAAATGCCTATCTTGATTCTGCTGGCATGTCACTCCCCGCAAACAAAAGATAAATAATTCTTTACATATTCATTTATTTTAAAAAATCCAGTCCAGTCATATGTGTTGCTATATATTATAAAAGTAAAAGAAAAATCAGTGACTTACAATAGAGAAAATTATATGTGCACAGATAATTGTGCTGAAAACAGTGCACAAAAAATTGCCCTACTTTTAATGGTAATTTTGAATTGAAATGCAAAAAATATGGAACACATTGCGTTTGATTTGATTAACATCAATTAATGACTTTTTTGTTGATGAGTTTTAGTAGATAAGTGCAGGGTCACATATTTCTTGTATTTTTGTTCATTCAGTTTCTTTGGTAACTTGGGCATTGGTGAATGCTGGTGTGTCACCCAAAACATCTTGATGTGTCGCCTTTGACATGCTTGTCATATGTTCGCCATCACTGGTCTAAGAGGATGAGAGGAATGCCCTGTAATGGAGTTCCATGTATACCTCTCAACTGTCCAGACAGATTTTTGCCTCATATTTTTGATGCGTTCCTCATAAAAATTTTGATTTTCTGATAAATCACTGTCATAATCTGAGGACTGAAGTCACTAAATAAAGACATACATTTGAGTTTTAGACTTCACAACCTCTGAAAACTGCATGTTAACAAAAACTCTGTTCTAGCAGCTTTCTATATTTATATGAGCAATATTTAAAATGTGTCCCTATTTTTGTGCCTTTTACCCCCCCATTTTGTCAGGCTGTCACTAGGAATTTCAGCTATAACAGGGTTGAGAGGCTTGGTTCCATGGTTGTATTTGAAAAGTTTTTGAATACAACTGGAACAGTAACATGGAGCCTACATGATGGCCTCCTGCCATGTTGAATCACTCCAGCCTCTTTCCCTGCTTCCAATTAGCATACCATGATGTTTACATGGTGTCTGAAGGGTTACCATGGTTTCCACAGGGGTATGCACCTCTACAAGTGACTTACTGAATTTAAAATCTCCCACTCTTGGGTAAAAAGATCAAGTAAGCTTTATTGAATTCCCCCTACAAAGAGGATGACCAGAAAAAAGAACGAAAACTGGAAAGCACAGACTTGTTGTGACAAGTATAGAGAACTACTGGAAAAATCATCAGCCATATTCAATAAAGCCTACATGGTCCAGTTCCACCATGTGCGAGTCATGGTTGCGCACTGTTTTGGATTCAGTAAGTAACTATACACATTGTGTAGAGCTGCACAAACAAAGTAAACACTGTGGCATTCTAATTACAGCATAAACAGGTGAACTGCATCCTAATCAATCAATCCAACACAGTTGAGCTATTCAACAAGCTATAAAGCAACTGTGTAGACTCAGTGTTGGCTTTACCTGTTAATTACAAAACCTTTTGGAATACAGCCATGGAAAAGGGTCTACATGGAAAGAATGTTAGGGGCTGCCACTGCTTTTATTAATTTGTATGTGCAATAGGCTGAAGCCTATACTGCTGCTGCTACTAATAGAGCTAGGTCAAGAAGGAGGAGAGTTTTTAGGCCCCATTTAACTTTTCACAACCAACATTATGTGGAAATTGCAGAGCTCTACAGGGTGGCTAGGGACACACTACAGGGACTCTGCAACCTCTGTCATCTTCAACTTAGAGCTAGGGCCAACTGAGGGGAACCCATGCCAGTGGAGATAAAGGTATGTGTAACACTTAGGATTTTACTTACAGGTACCTTTCAGAGACCAACAGGGGACATGCTGGGGCTGTCACAGGCATTAGCATTCAGAATTTTCCAACAATTCCTGAATATTATGCTCCAACATGCCAGTAACCATATATTCTTTCCCTGTACTCCAGAGGGGAGGCAAGAAATATGCAGTTAACATGACTCACATTTCTTGCACACCTTCCAAATATACCAGAGGTTCACTACTGGGGATATTGCACAAGGTCATTTATTGAGGAATGCAGGTTATGCACTGGAACGATGGCTGATGACACCCATCAGAAATGCACACACACACACACACACACACACACACACACACACACACACACACACACACACACTGAAGAATACCATAATAAGGCACACGCTCAAACCAGAAATATCATAGAGCTTGGGTATGGTCTGCTGAAGGCACAGTTCCAGTACCTAAATACATCTGGGGGAGATCTGTATTACAATCCACAGACATGTACTGAAATATTCACAGTATGTGCCATGCTGTACAACATCATCCTGAGAAAACAGCATCAGCAGGATCAGCAAGGGGAAGGAACACACATCCCACCAACAATGTCAAGGTCACCACAGCCACAGACAGTTGAAGAGTCAGAGGAGGAAGCAGCAGATGCTGTGGGTGTAGGCAGACATAGGCGTGCTCAATATGCAATTGCATTGGCTAAGAGACAACACATAGCACACTCACTCACCACCTAATGGCCTAAATCCTTCCTCCTACATACATACATATAGTGACATTGATGCCAGGCAACTGTCACAACCTTTACATACCCATGTATTAGCTGTGTACTGCTTGCATCAGACAAAGTCAGCCCTGAACTAAAACTGTGGCAACTGTTGCATTTGCAAAGTAAGTCTTGAGCTTGCAGTGTATTACGTAACAATACGAATGACTGGAATATCCTTATATTTCATTACTTGGTACTGTCAGTGAGTAAAAGTTGGGAGATTTGTAAAGAAATAATCTAACATAACAGCAGACTTATTTGACTTAAATGTGCCCATTATTAAGTAATAGGCCTCAGGCATCAAAGATTTATACAGTCATACCTCTCAAAAGTAATGATGATTACTGCTTGCCCTCAGTTTAGCACCATATGATTGTACTAGAAGATCATTTAAGAGAGAAGTTAGAAAGTAATGATATGCATTGCAGTTTCTGACTTCACAACCTTCACAAGATCATTCACAATAAAGTTGGGAAAATTTAATGCTGTCAACTGTCTAACTTTCCAAGGCCAATATAAGTTGAAGGTACAATTACCAGTTCAACAGCACAAACGCAGATATACCAAGCACTAAGTCAGCTATTCACCCTGATCATCATATACAAAGCTTATGTATCCCTGAATCCAAAAGACTGAAAACAGGGGTATGGCACAGTTATCATCACTTGCACAGGGTGTTGTCTGGAAGGCAGGAAGCCTAGGCTGAAACAAAAGGCTGGTGAGCGTGGTGTGAATAAAAAAGCGAGGCAAGTAGACCTTTGGACAAATCAGCAAATAACCAATGAGACAAACTGAGTTTTAGGCTGCATGGATGAACATGTAACTGGTGTGTGTGTGTGTGTGTGTGTGTGTGTGTGTGTGTGTGTGTGTGTGTGTGTGTGTGTGTGTGTGTGTGTATGGGTGCGTGTGTTTATGTGTCTCTGCAGGGGTCACCCAAGGGAAACTGGTGGTGTGAGTGTCTGCATGAACACAGCCAAGCTCTGTGTATGTCAGAAAGATATGAGCCATGTATGGTAGAGGTGGAAGTTCATCACTGTCTTCTCTGAACCTGAGAACTGGTTCTGCCAGGAATTGCACTGACATGTCCATACCCATAGTCAGAGGTACTGCTGCCACCTGAACATAACTGATGTCAGCTGGATGAGTTCTCTTTATGGGGATGACTAGAACCATGACCCCATGGCCGGCACCATCTGGGTGTAGACAGCTCACCTACTGACAGAGCAGTGGAAGTCTGCTACTATGGCAGCATGATCGGGCATGGCTATGTTGGCTAACAGCAGATGATATGGCTGACCTACACCCACAAGGATGCCGTTCCCTTCCCAGAAGACATTCCATCACAGACAATGCTCGTTCCATGACAAACATTCCTTGTTCCTTCACAGACACCCCATTTTCCAATATGTCATTCATCTGATCCATTGAATTGGCAACACAGTGGATGTAGTCATGCATGTCAGCCTGTGCCACATTTACAACCCTGAACATTTGTATGGAGCACCTATGAGAACATGTCTGTGTCTCCATGACAGCCCTAAACATATGTCGAGTGGCACTGGAAGAGACAACTGGATCAGGTGGAGGAGGTACAGCAGACCTCCTCCAAGCAGCCCCAATGACCCTCCTGCATGGCACCTTGCCCACACTTTGGCTAGGGCCAGAGTCAACAGGCACTGAAACCAAAGTAGCCACACTTCCCTGATCAATTGTCTTGTCCTCCACCTGTCCAGTATCTGTGATATCATTGGAATGGGTAAGTGTAGGCCTACAAGCTGTGTCCGATAGAATTGCAGGGGATGGCTCTATGTCAACCTCAGTGTCAGATTCAACCTCTGCACCCCTCAGCTGTGCCTCTATTTGTCCACCATCATCATCATTGGAGTCTGCTGATACAGTGACATTGGATGGCAGAGGTCTCGCACTTCCACTGTCATGATCACCTGTGAGGAAAAACAACAAACACATAAAAAATTAATACCTACACTACTATAGTCCAATATGTGCTAACAAACTAACAGTGGTGCCACTATTACAGACAGTGCAGAAATACACACAACAGGCCTGACATTAACATCACACAGTATAATATTTCTTTAAATTGCTCAGCAGTACTGATATAAAAATAGTTGGCTTACCATCTACAGATGAGATTCTCCTCTGCAAGCCAGATGGTCCTGGAAGAAGTTAAGCAAAAGGTAAAGGTAACATCCTCACAATTAACAGTTACACAGGGGGTAATACTGTTACCCCTTTATATGTCCATTAACTATACTTTCAACAAGAAATTGGTTGACAACTCCAACCTAAGCTAATCAATCAGAATGTGTTGTTAACTGCAGGAATCTTCAATCTCCCCCCAAACATTCTTGTGACACAGTAGTAACATATTGATTTCAGTTGTTTTACTATACAGCAGTATTCAACTGTTGAGACAACAAAGCCTACCTGGAAGCCCTCTTGAGACATGCTGGCAGTCCTTGGCATTGTTACACCAATGTCCAGTGCATGCTGTTCTGCACTCTCCTGGGAGCTGTCTGGAACCCTGACAGTGGCCAGGGACTCTTCATTCGATGATAGGGTGCCTTCTTAGCAGGCCCTCCCCTGGTAACCATCTGGTCACAACCCACTACAGTTGCTGTCCTTTGTGCAGATGTAATCATGTTAGTGGCCCTATGGTGCACCTGCTCATATGTCCTGTCATGGCCACCCACAGCATTGACATCCTCCACAATCTGGTGCCAAATTTCCATTTTGCATGCCATATCTCCTCATCTTCTTTCAAGCAGGAAGGCATACACCATCACCTGTTTTCAGCATCAGTGAAGGGTGGTTTCCAAGGATTGACATGCCTGGATGGCATACTCCTAGGTGTCCTAAAAGACAACAGAAGGATAATACTCATAAGTATCACATAACTACAAAAAAAATGTTCCTAGATAAAAGAGAAAAGGTAGTACCTCATTATTACCCCCAGGAGAAACATAGAATAGACCAGAGATGTGAAATATGAACAACAAACTGGGTGCAAAGAAGAGAGTAACTATAGCAATATATCTTTGTTTGCGCCATAACAGTAACTCAACTTTGATCCTTCCCCAAAAGAACAGGCAAATGATCCATGCTGCTAACAAACCATCTTTGAAATGCTAACAGTGCTATGAAATGAACTGTCCCTGAAAAAAATTGTACATATTTATCACACAGCATTCCATTTTCATGTATTGCCAATCATGTATACCTGTGAAATGCCTTGACAAACATCCCCATAGCATCAGTATACTTCTAATACATACAGATAAAAGTGTAAAAGTCATTGCTTCAGATTTATCTTAATTACATTCCAGCATATGTAGTATGTAACTGAAAAATGCAAGGATACCTTCTGAAGTTCAATAATCTTCTGTGTAGCTATATTCTAAGAAGTAGCTTGTGTTCAGTCTTCTCCACATAAACAAGTCTCCACACCCTCAGTTTGCCTAGCTACACAGTTGCTTTTTTATATGGTGTAGCTTTAGGGCTATCAGCACTGTGAGGATGCAAATGAGGTGTGAACTGATCAGAACTGTTGAATCTCAAATACTTGGATCTGTGTAGGAGATGCAAACATAGCACAGGCACTCCCTCACTGTTTCTTTTTAATTGATTGCAACTGTGAATTATTACTGGTTGGGAGAAGGAAAACACAACAGCACTGCAGACTGCCTTACATCCAGTGGGTGTGTCAAGTTAGATCTACAAAGTGTTAGATGTAAGGTCGGGAATGTAAGTAAGCAGCACACAATTCACAGGTTGTGCTCAGTAACATCAAACCTGCCATTCATTTGTTGGCAATTGCATATTATATTATTTCTAGTTAATATCCTCACACATTTTAAGGCCAATGATATAGAATGGCTTACACACTGCATGCCTCAGATTGCTGCTCAGATAACTGAAGGATGACCAACACACAGAGAGGTAACACACACCTGAATATTTGCAAGCAATAATTATAATAGGCTGTGTGGCCACTAAGTGCACTACATCCAAATATAACAAATGTACAAATAACAGTTGTATAGTTTCATATTACTGTAGATGATGTTGCAATTGGTTGTGTGCAGAATGATTTTAATTCCTTGCTGCAAAGCTGTGTTTGTGGCAAAGACAGATAAGGCACCCCTCCTGTGTTCTGAAGTTTTATTGGAGTGAGAGTCCAAATCCAGATCTCTGTAGACATATCTCATGTGAACCCCCATGTCTAGTGTATATGTCATAAACTGATTTTCCTCATTTCAACTATTTATCCCTTTTTTGAATTTTCTCTTTTCTGTCTTGTTTTTTTTTTTTTTTTTTTTGGGGGGGGCAGTGTTTGCATGATGTGGTGCTTATAGCAAACATGGGAAACAGAAAATTAAATGTCTGGTTTGGTTGTGCTTACCTCATTTGCACAAAGTGCATCAGTGCACAAACTGGACAAATGGACCACCCAGGAAGCAAATAGGACCCAGCTAGCCAAAAATAGAAACTGGATACATTCCATTAAGTCTGTTTGGCACTGCAGAAACCCACTAATTGGCCTTGCATGGCAGTTAACAGAGAGACCTTAACCATGATTAGTAAATTAGGAAAAGACAGCTAGCTAGTCTTGTGGCAACAGGTGTAAGTATAGGGATGGTGTACAGATGGTTCTAGGTTCTAATACTGGGTGTGCAACATTTTTTTACTGTTGTGACATCACAGTTAATAGCAATGAACTGAAAACAGACAACTGTTATTTCAACTTTCTTATGGCAACAGGTGGAAGTGTAGGAATGTCATACATATACAGAATATGCCACACAGTTTTACTTTTGTTTCATGTCCCAACCTGTTGCAGGACAAAATTTCTCTTCAAACATAACAACATTATTCTCTAATATAATTTCTAAGAGACTGCATATAAGTTGTATCTTACTATTTGAAAAACATCTATTTGTTGACAGGAAATTTCTAACCATTTCAGTACCCCAAGTATTAGGGATACTGGTAAATAATGACTCAATGTCCATTGTAACCAATACAAAATCAGTGTAATTGGTAATAGTGTCCATCCTGTTATGCAACCTTTCAAGGAACATTTTAGTATCTCTTAGAATGGTATGACAATTCTCTAATAATCCATGTATCGTACCTTCAACAAAGATGGATAAGGGCTCGGTGCACCACCCAGCCCCTGACACTATGGGGCGCACAGGTTGGCGTGGCTATGGGCACTCCTTGTGCAAATAGCTACGCCAACCTTGCGCTAGTCTGCTGGGAAGAAACACATATACTCTCTGGTTTGAATCCTTTCTTACATCAAGTGTTATGGTATGTAAGTTTTGTGGATGATGTTTTTATTTTATGGAATGGCAATGGTTTAGATTTTGCATCCTTTGTTGATTATCTGCATACCACACTGACTTTTTAAAATTCACATACCAGCTATCTGCAGCTGAGATTGATTTTCTTGATGTACATCTAGCTAAAGCTGAATTTAACTGCTTCAAGAGTAGAATCTTCCACAAACCAACTAGAAAGGACACATACCTACACAAAAGTAGTATGCATCCCAGGCACATCCCGAGAAATGTATTAAAAGGGCAAGTTTATAGGACATTAAGATTACATGATGATGATGAGGATGCACTTCTAACATTAAATAATTAAAAATTTGAGTTTATAGCTAGAGGATACCAACCTGATGAAATTGATAAAACTATATCTGATGCATGGCATATGAGATCAACTAAATGTAGACCTTATTTTAACAACAACGAGGTAGTTCCATGTAATAATCCATCTAACATTAACTCTAGGTCACATAATGAATTTAGAGTAGTGTTACAGTTTGCGAGTGACTTCAACCAATATGTTGACGTCATTAAGAAACATTGACACCTATTACAAGAGGTACCACAGTTGCAGGTTATCACCTGTAAAGATCCACTATTCAGTTTCAAGAACAATATGTCACTCAAGAAACAGTTATGTAACAAGGATGTACCTAAGAAAGCCATCCCTTCTTCATGTCAGGGCACTTTTCCTTGCAGGTCATGCAGTGCCTGCCCCTATATTTACAGTATAAATACCTATGTCCACCCCACCAAGCATTTTCAGTTACAGCTTAATACTTATGCTGATTGCAAGAGCACTGATGTTGTCTATTATTGTTTTTGTCAGAAATGTCCGGTGTTTTATGTGGGTAAAACAAATAGATTTCTTAAAGACAGAATTCTAGAACATCTTTGTGATGTCAAAAATAAGAAACCCACTAATGCACTCGCCCAGCATATTACTAATACAGATAATTCACATTCTTTTAAGTTTTTTGTGCTACAGCACATACACAAAAACATTAGAGGAGGGAATATAGAAAATTTTACTGAAAGCTGTGAACAGAAATGGATCATTAAATTGAATGCAGATAAATATCCAGGCCTTAATGGCTCTACTTCCTTGGTTCCTTTCTTGAAAGCAAGATGCCTCAAACATGTTTAATTTTAGGCACCTCATACACCCATTACACTTATATTTATATTTATTCATATTTTAGAGACATAGGCTACTTTTAGTTATACATACATATTGTAGATAGATTTTATGACTAGATCCAGATTTTTAGCCTTTTATTTTTATCTATGTTTTTCATAGCTACAGTATTTATGGAGTTTATATCTATGCACATTACTTAGGTCTTTTATCAATAATTTTGTATATAGTTTTTGTATGCAGTTTTTATATGCATTTACATGCAGTATTTTATATGTATCTTTTATATGCAGTTTTCTCTATATGTAGCCTTTTCTACATTTATAAGTTTTATATAGCTTTAATGCCTTAATTGACCTATGACATCAGTGATTGAGTCAATGGTTCCATCTGTATATAAGCAATGGAGTGTTTTATTTTCTTGTCTGATGAAGCAATTAGTTTTGTGAAAGCGCTCACCACTGTTCTTATTTATTTTTTGTGTTATTAAAGACGCTATTGTGTGGTACCTCGGTGTATTTTTGGTTATATATAGTTCTGGTTTTGTGCACCTGGGTTTTACCTGAAGCCGTTTCTCTCTTTATACATACGATAGACAGAAATCCCTGTCACTGTACTCTGTATTGTACAGACTACTCAGCAGTGATCTCTGCCTAGCCTATAGGACAAATGTAGATACTATCCTCATGGAAGTTCTACACATTAGCAAGACAAATGGTGCTCGCTGTACCCACTCTACCAACCTCAACATGAGAAGCAATATTAACAGGACCTACTGAAGAGACAGGTTCATCTCACAGAGGGTCCCCTTACTCTGGAATAATCTTCCAATCCTAGTAGAACAGAGCCCTTCACTGACCCTTTTCAAGTGTAATCTGGATAATTAGATGAGGAATCACAAACTCACCCCTGGTGTTTCACCTCCATCCATTTTGTACAGTGGCAGCAGATGTTGAGTCAGGTCTATTAATGACACCATTACAAGAGGGAAAAACTTAGCTAGGCTGGTAGGAGCCTTGGGGCCATTAGCCTAGTAACCTTCTATGATCTTATGATCCTATGATCCTATGATTTGTTTCATTATGCAAACAAATGCACAAACCAAGGATTATGTAGATGTCATGTGCTATCACCAGACCAGTTCTTATGTGGCTTTTGTCCTGGGTTACATAGTATGTAAATTGTCCACAAGCATGTGTCCACAGTTGTGAGTACTCCCTTGTATGTAACACAAACGGATGGCGCAGTGGTGCAGTGGTAACGTTGCCTCACAGCAAGAGGTTCTCCAGTTCGATTCTCGGCTGGGGTGCCTTCTGTATGGACTCTGCATGTCATCCCTGTGTTCGTGTGGGTTTCCTCCAGGTGCTCTGGTTTCCTCCCACATTACAAAGACATTTGTCTGGAGCATTTCTCCCAGACCCTCTGCTGAAAACTGGCTTTGTTCCAAGTCGGGCTTTCTCAATTAACAAATGTTAAATAAATAAATAAATAAATAACAACCACTGAATATGTGCAGGACATCCACATGAAAGGCCATAATACAGTCATGGCTCACAGCCTTCACTACACTAATACCTGAGTACAATTCACCTTTCCTCGTGTCCCTCCCTACACATTTTCCAATGATGTGTAAATGAAGTTTATCACCTTTGCCACTGTGAGCTGTTGCACATCTATTTGTGCATACTGTGGAATGAGTTTTGTTGCATAAACATTACTGTCTGATAGCACAGAATCCTATCTTGGTGTAATACCATAATACCACATGCACGTGTGATTTCTGTTTTGGTGATGCACTCATGACATGCATAACTGTTTAACAGTATCGATGACATGGATTACATTTGTGACAGTGCATATTATGCAAAATATATATATATATATATATATATATATATATATATATATATATATATATATATATATATATATATATATATATATATATATATATATATATATGGGTCTACTTTAGAACACAACATGCCAGTTCGCCGACACACAAACCACCGACACCAAACAACCGACAACACACAATACCGACAACACAAAACACCGAACACCATTACACCGACACACTACACGTAAACAACACATTACACTACATTACATATCCACTAGCCCTAACCCAAACCCTAACCCTAAGGTCCGACACTACCGCACACTTACCCTACCTGCACCCTAACCCTAACTCACTTAACCCACCCCTAACCCTAAGGTCCGACACTACCGCACACTTACCCTACCTGCACCCTAACCCTAACTCACTTAACCCACCCCTAACCCTAAGGTCCGACACTACCGCACACTTACCCTACCTGCACCCTAACCCTAACTCACTTAACCCACCCCTAACCCTAAGGTCCGACAGTACCAGACACTTACCCTACCTGCACCCTATTCCTAACTTACTTAACCCACCCTAAAACATAAACCCGTCACTAACACACACTTACATTACCCAAACCCTAACTCCGACACTAAGACACTCACCTTTCACACACCCTAACCCTAAATCCCTCACTATTGCACACTTACCTGTCCACTCCCTAATCCTAAATCCCTCACTAGCGCATACTTACCAAGCCGTGCTTACACGTTCCCCTTGTCGGTCTTCCAGCTGTCGGGATTTCAGCATGTCGGTCAACTGCGTTGTCGGTCCTTTCGCGTTCCTCTTCCGCGTGTCGGCGAACTGGCATTTTGGTAATTTGAAGAGGACCCATATATATATATATATATATATATATATATATATATATATATATATATATATATATATATATACACGCCATGCATGTCAGTCAACTAGCCTGTAGTGATCATAATGTCAAGTGTCTTCCTCATCCCTCCAGCAGATGTTAGTGTCAGGAGAGTGTGCTTGATTACACTCAAGATTTCTGATATTGTCCCTGATTGTGCATGCTGGTTTTACTATTGGCCATGAGCCTGTATCTGTGTCCCACTTGTTGGAAGCCTCTGCTGACAATACAGGCATACTCAGGCAAATCAGTTTGTACAGCTTCACAATATGCACCCAACCCCAGTTGTATTTAACATCCCTGATACAGTTCCTCTCCATGGATGCATATATCACACAAACGTTTTCTCCACTGTTATGTCACCTTGTGTGACAGTCACATCATATACATTTGTCACTGTGCAGTCTGTACTGTGCCATGTGGAGATGTGATTAGTATTCCACTGCAACTGTCTTTCTTTTACATGCCCACATTTGCAGTACATTACAATGTTTCATCTGTCATCCTTCCCTGTGTTCATCCCTAAACTTTATCTGTGCCACTATTCAATAAACACCAGGGGAGGCTCGTGCTATAGGACTGCAGCCCCCAGCTGTGGAAAGAAGAAGGAAAAACAAAAACAAAATAGAAGAAAAACAAAAACAAAATAAAACAAGTAATTGTGAGTCCTTGAACTCTATGCATGTGTGCTTGGAGTTCTTGGAACTCAGAGAACTCCAGACAGGGAAAGATGCCCTGCAGATGCCCAGAAGTCTATGCGGTGACGACCGCATAGAATGGAAGAATTCTGGACTGCATTGTCTGCAGGCTGGAGACTACTCTCGTGGGGGAGGACTGAAGATACAGAGTAGTCTCATGGGGAGACCAGCTGGAGGACAGTTAGCTTGTGTGGGATGGCAAATGGACTTGAGAACTATGGTGTAGCTGAGGATACTAGCTGCAAATGGACTTAGGAACAGGTACTGGTGTGTAGCTGAGGATATTAGCTGCAAATGGACTTGGGAACAGGTTGTGTGTGTGTGTGTGTGTGTGTGTGTGTGTGTGTGTGTGTGTGTGTGTGTGTGTGTGTGTGTGTGTGTGTGTGTATGTGTGTGTGTGTGTGTGTGTGTGTGTGTGTGTGTGTGTGTGTGTGTGTGTGTGTGTGTGTGTGTGTGTGTGTGTGTGTGTGTGTGTGTGTGTGTGTGTGTGTGTGTGTGTGTGTGTGTGTGTGTGTATACTAACCACAGTGGAGTCTTGAAAGAATAGTGATAATAATGTGACTAATTATGTTTGGTATCAAGTGGCAGTTGGGTCTTACTATAGCATTATGACTAGTAACTACAGCTACTGCCAACCAGCCACTGGCCAGGAGAGACTATCTCATATGAAACACTACTCTGTAAGGCTCCAGGAGACTGGACTTATAAATGTTTGGCATAATAGGTTAATTATTTAATGCCGATACACTGTAGTAGTATACTTAAGAAAAACTTGTTTTGTTAAAATGTAGAAACTTGCAATTCAAAACTAGGAATAAGTTCTACAGGTGCTGTCATTTATTAAAATGAAATGTCTGCATTTGATGATGGTATCATATAATGTACCGGCTCTGTATGCTTTTTTTGTGTACAGTAAATGTGCCTGAGACTTACTCCATGTGTATGTGTCGTATGAAGGTGTAGGGGGCTGTCCCCTGCAAATAAAATGCTTATTTGTGATGGTACAGGTGGTTGTTAGTTGACTGTGTAGGTTTAGGTGTCATGGATTCAATGTAATTAAATGTGGATGGAGTTCCAGCAATTTCATTATTTCTTCATAGAAGTGCACAGACACCACCCAGATTCACTGACCCTGTGGCTTATTCCTACTTAAAGCAAAATACCTCTTGCCATTGTTCCTTTTATCAGTATAAATGACAGACTTTTTCATGAACTTGTTTTACACATTGTTGCAGTTACAGTATAATGTTTTGCTTACACTTTTGAGATTGAAATAGCTAGTTTTAACTGCCATATACTTTCAAACCATTTAGTTGACCAAACTCGCAATGCATTTTCTTGAAGAACTTTGAATCTCACACTTCCTGTTTAAAACTAATAATTGCACACCAGTACATTGAAATGTAGTTGCTGCATGTGCTTTATTTTTTTTATCCTCGGCCCTAGTGAAAACTCCTTTTTGTTGTATGTACAAAAGGCTTATTCAGGATTAAGTTCACTTCCTGCTTTATACATGGCCTTCACCTAACAAGCCTGTAACTTGAGCAACATTCTCTGTATGCAAGGTGTATTGGTACACAGAAACATCATTAGGAGATTACCAATTACTTTGCCTTCATTCTACGGCAGCACTTTGTGTGTGTAATGCCCCTGTTGCTATATACTGGTGGCTAGAGAACTCAAGATACATGGTAGTGGATAGA
Organism: Protopterus annectens; assembly: GCF_019279795.1. Lineage (NCBI taxonomy): Eukaryota > Metazoa > Chordata > Ceratodontiformes > Protopteridae > Protopterus > Protopterus annectens. The sequence goes on along the minus strand of NC_056744.1, from coordinate 1,695,538,467 downwards.
GAATGCCACAGGCTTGAACCCTGTACCTTGGACTCAGGTGGCAAGAGCTAAATTCCCTACCCACCACCATTTCTAAAACATTTGCTGATTTTTTCCTCATATTTGTTTTGTTCTGTTCCTTATAAAATCTGTGGTTTCTGCATTTTTTGTTTCTTTACATACTCAGTAGTGCAGTGGTGCAGTGGTTGCATTATTGCTTGACAGCAACAGGTTCTCTGGTTTGATTCTTGGCTGGGGTGCCTTCTGTGTGGAGTCTGCATATTCCCCTTGTGTTTGTGTGGGTTTCCTCTAGGTGCTCTGGTGTCCTCCCATCTTACAAAGACATGTCTGGAGTATTTCTCCCTGGGCCTCTGCTGAAAATTGGCTTTTGTTCCAAGTCAGACTTTTCTGGTTAACAAAAGTTAAATAAATAAAAATATCAAGCATTTGAATTTCAGTCTTCATAATGTTCAGAAAGTACATGGTAACATAAAACCTTTTATTCTAGCAATTTTCTAAGTTTATAAGATGGATATTTTAAATTTGTTCCTATTTTTGGGACTGTATTCCCCATTACTGGCTTTGTCCAGGTGTTTTTTGCTAAGAGGTTGAGCGCTATGGTGAGAACTGAATTCACTGAATATGTTTGGGGGCTGTATTCACCCATTATTGGCTTTGTTCAGGTGTTTTGTGCTAAGAGGGTGACAGCTATGGTAAGAACTGAATTCACTAAATGGTAGCCATTTAAGTTTCAGTCTTCCTCTCTTTCACAAAACAGCTGATTTGGCATAGTGGTGTGTTGCTTTGACTGTTTTGCACAGGGTCCTGGGTTCAAATCTTGGCAGTGAAATGTATGGTGGTAACTCAGCATTTTGTTCTAGCAACTTTCCAAAATTATACAAGCAATGTTTAAAATGTGTCCCTGGTTTTGGGGCTTTTGTCCCCCCAATAAATGTTGGCTTTTTCAGATTTCTTGTGCTGCAAAGTTCAGAGATATAGCTGAGTGTCAAGTAGATTTTACAAGAAGTTGAGGGCTGCAAGGGAGCAAAGGTTTAGTGCTGCTTATGCTGAGCTTGCTTGCATTGTTAATATCACAACAGGTAGTGTACTTGCTTTTGATGCAGAAGGCAGTGGGTTCTACTCCCACAGTAGGTAAATGCATTGCTGATACTGTACTGTGTTGCAAACGGGGTGGATGCTGCAGTCTTTTTTGGCAAAAAATACCTATTAACTATGAACCTATTATCAGTTTGTCATCCATTCCCTATTGCAATATTACTAGCTTATCATTTTTTAGTGTAACATAGGCAATTTATTCCTCAAGGGCAACATGCACTTTATTTGTAGATGAAACAATGAAATATAAAGCTGTTTGCTAGCAGCAACCTCTTCATTAGTTACAGATCTCTTTAATGTGGAATTAGTTAGATGACTTTTACTTCTTCAGAGATTGTGCATATTTACTGATATTGGTGGACTGTAGAAGTTTGAGTAGATTTTTATGATGGAAATGTTCTGAATTGGGCAGTTTTGTCATTATTGGTGCATGCATTTTGTTTCATTGTTTACTGGAAAAATGTTCAAAACAATACATTTAAAATGCCCTCTAAAACTGTACTGTATTGTACAAGGAATATAATGTAATACAATCAGGAAGGTGCATTAAAGAGCATGTGTATGTTTTGTGTAAGGGCCTGTGATTTGAAAACAGCCCAAAGTTAATCTTTATCTGCCACTGGCAAAATGCATTTTCTTTGAATGTGGGTTTCAGTGCTGTTTCAATGAATGTGAGTTTCAAGGACAGATAAGTTTTAATGCTAAGTCTATTTTCATTGTGAGACTGCATTGCTTTGTTTAGCAGATATCAGTATTTGTGCTGTAAAATGCAAAATAACATTTTCAAATGAAATCCAAGTAATTGCAGACGTAAAGCAGTATGCACATTGCAGTGTTTATGGTAAATTGGGTGAAATAACCAAGGAATGGCTGCAGGGGGGATGCTCCATTTGACTATGATTTTGTGAGGGGGAAAGGGCAGCAAATTCAATGACAGCCCCTGTTGAACTATACCTCTCAACTGTCCAGATTTTTGCAGAATTAATAGATTTTTGCTTCTTATTTTTGGTTTGTTCCTCATAAAATTTGTGGTTTTCTGGCAAATCATTTAGGAATGAAGTCAGTAAATAATACCAGACATTGAGTTACAAATGTCATAACCTTCAGAAAAATGCATGCTAAAGCAAGACCTGTTATTCTATCAACTGTCTAAGTTTATACAAGAGAAATTTTTAGTGCTGTTTGTATGTTCCCCCAATATATTTGGCCTTGTCCAGATTTCCTGCAATAAGAGGTTGAGAGGTACATGCAAATAAATTGCTTTATAGAATTAGGAATACTCAAACCTCTCAATTTTGTCTCAAAATGTTGCTCTCCCCCTAATAATCCCTCCGCAAAATGGCAATTTTGGAAGAAAACGTGGAGGGTTTACACTTATAAATAACTGTAATGATCAGAGTTATTAATTACTTTTATTTCAGAAATGCATGTAGATTCTCTTATTCTGTTAGCTGCTCAAGTTAACAGTACTAATATTAAAAAGGTGTCCCTTCTTTGACAGGTTCCCAGCTGTATTGTGTGGCAATTTTATATTTTTGCATCACATGTTTGGTCCATTTTTCATAAAATTGTGGTTTGCTGGCAAATTAGTGGCAAATCTTTAAAGATTGAAGTTAGAAAATAATGGCAGACATTTGAGTTTCAGATTTCATACCCTTCAAAAATTCATACTAGTGCTAGACACTACAATTCTATTATCTTTCTATGTTTATAAGAGCAATATTTAAAAAGTGTCCTTATTTTTGGGCCTTTGTCCCACTTCTATGTATGGCTTTGTCCAGATTTCTTGCTCTGAGGTTGAGAGGTATGAGTGTCATAGCCATCACTGTCAGCCAGAGACATATCAAATTGTGACATACTTGTTGCACCCTACTCACCCATATAGTGACTCTGGATGTGTCCAGGCAAGGCAAGGAGCAGTTATGCAGTGTAAGTGTGCAGAGTATTCCCCCATCCAAGGTAGACACAAGTACAACAGTGGCTTTTCATCTGTCCTTGATTTTGCAGAATGTTCTGGTTTTCTGTCATATTTTTATACTTTTGATTTATGCTTCTTATTATTCAGAAAATGCATGCTGTCGCAGTGCCCTGTTGCTCTGTGTTGAAGTAGCAATGCTTTAATGACCATCAGGTAAGCTTGTCAGAGATTGTAAGATGCAAGTAAGCTTTAATAAGCATACTGTTAAAGAATTACCAACAGTGAAAGCCTTTTTGTTGTTGCCATGCAAAGAATATTTACATAACTAGATAAAGTATAAGCCTTAGGTATTGAAATTCATATGACAGTATTTGTAATAAAGGACAGGATTACAGTATTTTCAGAAGCTCGTTACATTTGTTGGAGACTTGCAGTCATCTTTGCATGCTTTACCTGTAAACTAAACAGAATACCAATCTAACATGTGTGGTCCATAACCTGTGCAGTAATCCTTTAAGCAATTTACCTTGAGCTTGTTTCTTGTTTGCTCTTCATTTTTTACTTTGATCATGTCTTCTCCATGAAACAAGTAGATAGTTGTCGTCAGGCAGTAGGTCTTTTTTGGATAAGAAACATTTTTACAAGTGGGGGTCTCAGCTACTTTCAGCATGTTACTTGGTACTTTTATAAAGCTGAATATAAATTATAATTAGAACTACAGTGCAAGGAGAAGTGGTTTGAGCTGAGTGCTGCTTCTTTTTTTATACTTGATTTTGACTGGCATTCCAGTAATGTATTTAAAAAGTAATTTATTTTTTCATGCCTCACAACCTTTTTGTTTCCATCTGCATATTAGATAAGTTGTCATGTAGCCAATGCATTGAAATGTTTTTTCTTCTACACTTCATTTAGTCTTGATTGGACTCTGATAATGATGGTTTGGCACGCAGGACAGCATATTTAATTAAAGTTCCAGTTGTTGTGGTTTTGAGCATAGCTCCTTCCCTTTATAGTTGGCCATTCCTTTCCAATTGTCCCCACCCATTCAGCTGTCTCCTGCAGACCCCCTTTAATTTGAAGTCACCAGCTACCATTGATAAACACACTTCTCATGACTGTTTCTTATAAATGGCAGAATATGTATACTTACAGATTGTGAAAAAAAGAGGTACTGCCAGCACAGCTAGCTGGAATTTTGTAAACAATTACATGTCATTTGTGAATATCAAACTAATTTATATAAGATGCTTGTGTTACAACTGTATTGGAACTGCATGTCATGTGTATATCAAACTGCTTTGTACAGATGTTTCTGTTGAAAAGGTATTTGTAAAGTGCTTGTGGTTAAAATCTATCCACAGTGTGCTCTACTGGAAGAGAACAGAAATGTACATGCAATATTGTAACTGTTTAAATGTATATGTTAACAGAGAAAACTGGAGGGTTAACCTCAGTCCAGCAAGCTTTAGAAAAATATTTGAAATTAAATCACTTTATAGGCTAGGTTATAAAAGATGAATGCAGCTTGAGACACAAAGACTGTACTAGGAAGCTTTCTGTACTGTCGTTGGAGTAAACTAATTGCTACTTGGGAAGCATGAAGGAATGCAATTGTTTTATGACTTCTAGCATCTGCCAAATATCTGAGCAAAAGCCCTTCTCTGTATATATTTACAGGTAGATGCTAATTGCTGCCAGCTTCTAGTAATGAGAGTTTTGCCTGGGAACTAGAAGTCAGATGACCCATAATGATGTCATTCTGCAAGCTATCCCAGCAGTAATATTTTAAATATTATTTTGAGAAGTCTCTCAGTGAGACAGAGTATTCTGCATTCTGTCTTGGACCTGACAAAAACAATAAGAACCATTCACCACATCTGCCTTGCTCTATTAGTAAGTTTTTAGGGTATAGTAATTCTCTTAGATACAGTCAGGAATATAGTGAAGCTTAGTTTTAGATATTGTTTTTCTTTATTTATCTGAGCCTGTCTTGCAATGTTATTGTAAATGTTTCCTGTGTTTTGAACTCAGATGTCACTGAATATATACTTAGTATTTTCTTGTCCTTTTATTATTTATTATGAAGGCATTTTTCCTCTCTTATTCATTAAAATAATCTCATATGTAAACTGAATAACCACAGCACTGGATATCTTGAATTTAGTAGCATGATTAAGTTATACTGAAACAAAAGGTGCTGTGTGTGAGCTGCTGCTGCCTTCAGTCAGCACACAAAACTAATCCAGCAAACATACATAGCTAAGGGACTGAAGTCTGAAGCCTTTTTATTTATCCTGATTGGTCATGATGTACTACACTTTTCTCTCTCCTGGATCCCATACAGTTTGATCCTGAGGACATACTTTTTACAGAAATGATATCCTGTTTTCTTTCTTCTTTCTTTCTGTCTTTCTTTAATTTTTAGGAAGAGCTTGTGTGTCTCTGCAGGCAAATATCTTTGCCACATCAGGGATCTCAATAATTCAGTGCATGCATACATTCATGCATAACCCTACATTCTTTCCTGAAATCCATGACTGAGGATGTGTTCACCATGTTCTCATTGTGGTTACCACTGATTATTATGTGTTGGAAGAGAGCACACATTTAGAGAGAGAGAAAAAAGATCAAATATTTATCTTATTTGCTGCAGAGACAGAGAGAGAGCACTTTTGTATGTAAACAGACTCTTTTCACATGAGTGTGTCCATTGCCTTGATGTTTACCTTCAAAACATTAATCTGCCTTTGACCAGTGCAGTCTGAGTGGAAGTGGATGTAATTGATGTAGTGTGGGAGGAATTTTTTTTTAAGGGAGGACAGCCAAATTTTGTGCATACTTCAGAACTATGTCTGCTGTGGACCTCTCCAGCCACTTAGTCATTAGTGTATATATTTACCAATAACCTACATCAAAAAGCAGGCATCCTTTAAGAAGGACATGCTCCAGGTCAGTTTGTTTTGCAGTCATTTGCTGTTATTTTGCTGTTGCTGCTATCACTCATGATTATGGACTGCTACTTAGGATTCTACCCAAAATTTACCCCAGAGGACTTTTCAGATTATGATATGACAATTATCTGAATAATCCTATTATAAGATGGTCTTTCTCTTGGTCATTTTTAGTTTGGTTACATTTAACCATCATTCCCTTGCTTCCACTGCTTTTCTGGGTCTCTGATGGGACTGTCCTGGAAATGAATGTTCAAGGATATAACACTATAGACTTGCAATTAGTTAATTTTCTTGTAGATAGAGTTACATTCATGAAGAATTTAAGAATACGTAACCATTGAGGTGTGCATGGTCCATAGCTCAGGTGTTGGAGTCCTAGCATAAACCAAATGTGGCAATATCTTGATGGTTGCACGGGTCTAATATTTTTTAAAGAGTCATGTGAGAGAGCACTAGAAAAATGCATTCAATGGATAGTGAGTCTCAGAAGGCACTCCAAAAGGTCATGTGACATGTTAAGCAGTAACAGCTGATGGACTGATATTCTAGAATTTTGGCTACAGGAATGAAAAGGACTGACTCCTCTAGCATTATATACTAAACTGCCACATATCAATAAACACCATCTAAAATTCTCACAATGCACCACTATACATGAAAACTCCATTTCTTTCCAACTGTGAAATTTCTGGTCTCACAGAATAGGCCCTGACTGCTCTAAAGTACAGTATTTTTACATAAAATTGAGATTTTTCCTACTTTATCTGATGTTTCTCATTGTTTAGCTTCATAATTACACATGTATTGTTATAGATCAGCCTATTCTTCAGACTGCATCTCTCCCTGGCTTTTGCCCTCACGACAGTCATTGTTTCTTGGATTTCTTTAAATTCCCATGTGAGCAAACAAATCCCCTAACACACACTTAAACTGTTTAATGTAGCAACTCTATGAGAAAACTGTTCAGAATCTGTGTTACTGCATTTCTGATAGCAAAGGACAGTTGGATTATATTATTTCTAGGTACAAAACAAAAATCTCAGCACATCCTGGAATTATAGATATGTTGAGAAGTACAAAGGAAAGACAGAAAGCAGTTTTGAAATCACAAATTCTATAGGAAATTGGAAAGCAAATCAGCAATGGTAATACCCACAAAGAGAAAAACAAATGGATGACCTTTGCAGAAATATCTATGCAAATTCTACTGATCACAACAGAGGTATATAATGCTAATCAGTGGCGGATCCAGGAATCTGTGAAAGGGGGGGGCGCAGTCTGGTCAGTCAACTACCAGGGTGGGAGTGAGAAAATGGGACACTTTTTTTTGGGGGGGGGTGGTATAAAGATCACCTTAAGATGCTCTGACGTGTAAAAAGAAGGCAATATACATTCAGTTGACCAATAAATTTATGGATGATCTCTTAATACAAAGTTCCTGCTCATAATTAACACTAAAAGGTATCTTAAGATACCAAATATAACTGTAGTACAGTAAACAAATGCAGTAGACAGCTGGGGTAGTGGATAGGCTGTGTTTTATCCCCTTCTACACTCAGAGGCAATAGGACACCCTGAAGTAACTGCAAACATTCACAGAGCTGAGGAATTTACTCATAAATTAGCCACTATAGACAAAATCCCTACTGCAGATTAGGTGGTACCACTGTAGCTGGGATGTGTGCATGTTGTGGATTCTCCTTGCTTGCTTAGTGGCTATTAAAACATTTTACACCAATATCAATATCACCTTTTTCACATTCAAACTTTTCACCACATTTGACAGGGGATAAAAGGTATTTATAGTGACTGTCACATTTACAGATTAGCTATGAGTCATATGATGTTATCCTATGTGCTAAGAACACACCTTTCCTACTTAACTTCAATGCCTTCTACTTTTGAAAGTCCTTGTGACTGGTGGAGGGTTGTCTATATTTCTCCAGAACTCCATCATATCTAGGCTTATATAGCAAAATAATGACCTAGAAATACTCCATGTACTGTTAATGTAAATAAGATAATCTGCTACATGCTAGCCAATCACCAAACTCCTTTCATCTCACCAACCCGTGAAGCGTACATAAACTGAGGTCACCATACCTCTCAACCTGCAGACATCAAAAATATAGATAAAGGGTCTTGGAAAGCAAATATATCCAACCAAAAATCTGGAACCTAACATCATAACTTCCAACTTAACTATGAGTGTAGGATGGTATCACTCAGAAACAAAGTTTATAAAAAAGTTGAGTGCTAAAAATGACTCCAAATATAACACAGTTTACTCAAACATGTGACATAACCTAATAATTAAGATATGCAGTATTTCCATATCTCCGTAAACAAGCACCCTGAAAGATAGGTCTGGTAGAATTTACAAAAGTCAGAATCCCTTTTTTCCCCAATGTACATCTAAATTAATTTGCAATAACTATAAGAATATAGTAACAATAAAGAAATTAGAGTTCATATAGTTGATAGCTGAAAGAACAGAGATGGATCCTTGAATTGCGGTTGTTTAGAGCTCCTGGGTTAAATGATATGGTATCAATTAAACTAGCATTGAAAGCACGGTCTTTACCCAATTAAACCATGTTGTTTTATTCTATATTATTATGAGGTTGTTTGTATTTTAATGTTAGTTATTTATGTAACTATTCATTTTAGTATGTCTTGATTTTTGTCATTAGATTTTTGCTACAGAGTTCGTTCTTTCCTTTTCAGGCTATGATGACGTCATTAAGACAACAGCATCCTTAGTGTTAGTGTTGTCTTGCGCAAAATACAGGCAACATGATTTTGCAGCTGTTTGTTATATTTGGTAGTTTCTGCATTACTGAATTGTGAGATATGTTAAGTTTGTACTTGTTTTATGAACGAACGAGTCGCCAGCTTCATTTTAGGAGTCTCTAGTTAATTGAATGATTCATTTTGTCTGTTCATTCATGTTTGATTACTCTGCATGCTGAATTTTTTTTTATTGATGTGATACACTAAGAGGGAGGGGTTACTGTTTTAAATAGTTGATGTGTTTTATTTTTAGTTAGGTCTGATGAAGCAGTTTCTGATACTGTGAAAGTGCTTGCCTTCAGCTAGATTAAAGATTTTGTTTTTCACTGCTGTGACATTTCCTTTATAATTTCGTCTTACGAGTGTGTGCTGTTTTAGTTGCTGGACTTTTATTCATTCTGTTCAGTCATTATTTGTTACCAGAAACAAATGAGTTTATGATTTTAGTAACTGTTATTGTATATGTAAATGAACTAAAGAACAGAATCAAAACCTATGTGTTTGATGAGTTGCATGTTTCAATGCCCAGGGACAGAATTGCCTGTGGAATTACAAATGAGTAAATAAAGAGAGATTATTGATAGAGCTGACATTAGACAAAACACTGGATTGGAGCAAAATATCAGTCATAATGAAGACTCCAATATAAATGTATCATCATAAGTATCAAACCAGTTATCATGATGCTTCTTTTAAATAGATATACTGATTCAGACTATATAATTAATAGTGGACCTTTATCCCACATACGCACCGCAGAATGTGATAGAGACTTTCCTCTAGCAACAGTTCTACATCTTCTAATTTTAAATGAATAGTTACACCCCCTAGTAATTTGAATAGAATCTGTAAGCTCAATGTTTAGTAATAATCAAAGCTCTTCGTTCCTTAATGCCTGATAAGGTAGACACAACTTTCATTACATAAACCTGTAACTTATGGGGAAAAAAACAACTAAAACTTCAAATGTAGCTTGATACGGAAGATTTTTCAACCCAGAAATTCTCTTTACAAATTTACTCCGTATTCCTTCCAAAATGAGTAAATCCCATTTGGTATATACACAAAGCATCCTATTATATTCAATAATAGGCCAAACGTATGCAATACATATTTTTTACATAATTCCATATTCCTTGAAACAAAATTCTTAAAAATTAATGTTACAGCTTTGAGCATTTTATTTTTAATTACTTGGACATAACCCTTTTAAGCACATGGGTCCAGTTAGATAGATAATTCTCAATTCTAACTCTGTTTTCTCCCACTCAGCCAGTTTGAGACCCAACATATGATGCATGGATTTATTAGTTCTTCATGCATTGCATCGATAACTACATTATGTGGAATAGTGTCAGAAACCTTAAAAAGATCTATATATGCCACAACAACAGATAAGCCATGATCCAAAGCCAAAGTAACAGGGTCATATAAAGTGGTCAAATTAGTAAATGTTGATCTGTTATAGATGAAATTATGTTGAGAAAGAACCACCAGCAGTCCTTTTTTAAATCAGTAGTCAAGATGGATAGTAAACATCTCTCAAAATGCGTACCTAACAAAATATTTAGACTAATCGGCCTATAATTGGAGATATTATCCACTGAAGTACCTTTGCAAATAGGTTCAACATCTGCATACGTCCAACTTAAAGGGACATAACCATGAAATAACATTATATTAAAGAAGGATGCAGTAACAGTAGGAATATATTTAGTGTAAGTAACCCAAAAGCATCCTGATAAGTTGACAGAACCCAGAGAACTGTCCTGTCTTATGCGGTCCACAGATTTTTTTTTCCAGTGTCTAAATTAAAAAACAGACAATCATAAATGTCATCCTCTGAAGCATCTCTAACACAACAATTGACCCTGCTTATATAATCACGCCCAAGAAAATGTTCATTAAACAATCCTCAACCAATTCTCTTCCTTCATGCAATACTTTTTTATTCACAATAACAAGACCCACTCCTTTAAATTTCTTAACAAAACAATAAAACGTCTTTGTTGAGACATTAGACAAAAGATGTTCTTCATACTTATATTTAGCTTCAATTTCTACTAAGTAAATTCTATGCTCGTTTAGCTGTAGCAGTCATCATTTCCATATACTATACTTCTTCCTTTTTTCTTCAATAATTTAGAATGTGCTGTGCTCCACTAAAGGGGTGAATAAGTTTCATATTTCCTGGTTATAATATGTCTACACTGATTTAAATCTTTGCAGCATGTGCACTCAAAAATATTCCACATAATAACCAAATCATCCAAGACTTTATAGATAGATCAAATAAATGTATAAGCTCAATTGTATTTAAATCAGATAATTTGGTTTCAAAAATAACCTTAGTCTGATGTTTTAAATATGAATTTGTAATTACTGTGAACTCAAACACATTATGATCTGAAGCACCTAAGGGGCATATTTGTGTTACACTCGTTATTCTATCTAACATATTTGTAAATAATAATTCAAGAATATTTTTGGCCCTTGTAGGGAAATCTGTAAGTTGAGATAAATGATGTAGTGCACAAAGATCCACAGATTCTTCTTCTAGGACAGGCATAGATGTCCCATCTTTCCAGCAGATATTAAGAAAATTAAAATCACCCAACAAAATTAAATTGCCATAATCCAAATATTTACTTAATTCCACAATAAAATAATACTGCTCCACTGTAGATAACGTAGGACTCTTACAACATATAAACAGATGCACTGGAGTAGATGATGTATCAAATAATAACCCTAGAAATAGATTTTCCCTACTACTGTCAGCAACTAGAACTCAAGCACTTATCCAAGATGCAACAAAACCTGCTATACCTCACCCATTCCTTTTTTTCTCTCAGACAGTCATACAATTGATATCCAGGTTAAAAGTCATATATACAGTTCCATGCTTCTGTTACTACTATCACATGATAATTAATATCCTTACAAATTAATTCAGGTTCACCCTTTTTTGTGTTACATTTCAGTGAAGCATGCAAAATGTATTGAGTTCTTCACTCTTTCTAGTTGTAAAGTGAATTACTTTAGTTAGGTGGGTGTGAATGTCGTTAGGTGAGCAGTATGGTTGATTATAATGTGTTTTGCTGGACTGGTGGTGTCATTTCTCTCAGTTTAGATGTGTCTTGTGTTGTCCATGCTTAGACAGACACACACGCAGACACATATATACATACAGAGAGAGAGAGAGAGTGTCAGTGGTATGTGCAGACTGTCTGTATACTTATTTGTTGAAATACAACTACACTTGCTATTGTGGTTTACATGTATGTTGAACATAATGGCTTTCTAAGTATATTTTTTACTAATTTTGGAAAGTAGATTAAACATATATTCTGTATGTTTCTGATTATGAAGACAACTATATTAGGTTGGTGGGTGAACATCCCTATACTGGGAAATGATGAGCCACGTATTATGATATGCTGGGCTTTTGGTGTTACCCTTTTCATCTGCTTAGGTGTGGTTTGTGTTGTGCTTAATTGTGTGGGTTACATATATGATTCCATCTGCTTTTATTGCACTGCTTTCCAATATTGAACATTATATAAGCAGAAAATAAATAGCAAAACCATCTTAGTGAAAGTCATAACTGAGCCCTAGCATGGATTGTGCTGAAGAGGACTGTCTTTCTAGTCACCCAGTTAATTACCAGCAAGTAATCACAACTCACATAACTACATAACTGACAAGTTCTTGCTATACACACACACACACACACACACACACACATATATATATATATATATGTATATATATATATATATATATATATATATATATATATATATATACACACACACACAGTATATATATAAGCGGTTTACTATCATTAAATCGTGTTTAACTTAACCGAAAATGTACAATACCGAGCGTATTTATCGATTTTAGAAATGATGAATCATGAAAATGTCGATCGGATTTAGTTAGGAATGTCGAACTCAATATTTTCGACCACAGAGTGCATCCCCTCTTATCCTGAGTGCAACATACACTTCCCAGCTGTAAAACTTCCTCCAAACAAGTATGTCTGCATTGATCTTCCGTCTGTAGTGTCACGATCCTTAACAACCCTACGTACCGTAATTATAGCTGTTTAGAAGCAGGGTAACAGTAGTGTAGACAACAGTAATAGCACTCCAAGATGTTTTTGTCATATAAATACACCGTGAACCAACATAAAACAAGTGAAACCATCCTCATTACAATGCATACTTTATGGAACGTTAACTAATGTGCTATATAAACCAGTGTAGTGAATGTGTGAATTGCAAACATCTCCGTAAGTGTTAGAAACAGGTATCAGAATGAACAGTGTTTAGCAACTAATGTGGTGAAACTTCTGCATGTGAATGTATCCCTTTTCTCTGATAGTCTCCTAAAGGCAATCTCCCTTTCCGTTAAACATCTCCTCTTTGGGGATGGAGGGGCAGACAAAAACATCCTTGACACCAAGTCCTCAATATGGTTTTGTTCCAACTGAATAGCGTGTAAAATCTCCATAATGCATAGTTTCTTCCTACCTAGCAGGCTACGTAGACAACGGTGCCATCCTTCTACTGCATTCTGGGATCTAGGGGAAACCTTCAGTACAAGTATCATAATGATTCCAGAAAACTATGTCAAATATTGGAGGTATTCTTTCCGGACTCGTCCATCTAGTTTTTATTTTAAAATTGAACGAGCTTGTCTTCCGACAATAGCTTACCCAACGATTCCTGTCAGCTGTCACCAACGCGCCTAAATTACAAGAGGAGATGCAGTTGGAGGAGGACCTTATGTTATTAAAAAAAAAAATCATCATCTGACACCAACCTCCAATCACATCTCCGATGTACTTGGCGCATTGGTGACAGGATTCTTCAGGAAAGATGCACCTGATTTTCAAAAAAAAAAAAAGAAGAAAGTTTTAAAAGGGGCCGGCGCGAAAGAAGAAAGTTGAAAAAGGGGCCGGCGCGCGCCCCTGCGCCCATGCCTAAATCCGCCACTGCTAATAACAGATTAAAAAACAACAAAACATCCGGTGCATGTGATATAAAGTGAACAAAGTCAGAGTCATTATGCTTTTGAGCATGCATGAGCACGTCATGCTGTATTCTCGTAATCTTACAGGCAGCCCCCATTCCTGTCACTGCTAACAGAACTAAATCCTCATGTAGTTAAAAATTAGAAGTGTGAACTAGTAATGACATAGTGCAAAGAGTGCTCGCACCAGGAAGAGTGAAATGTTCCATGTGAGCTCTGGGTCACTGGTAAGAGAGCTTAACAGTAACAGAAAAGCCGGTGGTGCTACTTCTAAGCAAGCGCTGCAGCCGTACCTCTCAAGTGTGCTACATTACAAGGAATGTTCCTCATTCTGGATATTAGAAAACTCATGTTCCTTGAAGTTCCACATTGAATGGGTCTGAATCAAATTCATTGTTGTGATTTTTTTAACTGATATCCATGGTAAAAAGTACTGAATCATATTAATTCATTAAAGGAACCTTTTATAACTATAAACTAGAAAAGTTTAACCAACCTGTGAGCTTCCTAGCTGAAGTTGTTAGTAAGCTGGTAGTAGGTGTTCTGCATTTTGCCCATTTGTTCCACATTATGAGAGGTGATGTTCCTCATTTTGGAGATGGAAGGTTGAGAGCTATGCTGCCGTCAGCCTTTTAGGGATGGTATAAAATAAAGAAGTTGGAAAGGCCTGCCCTGTCTCAGCATCTAAATAGTAGTGCTTGTCTGATACTTGCTAGTTAGTTTTACAGCATGGCACTGGCTGACAATGAGTCAATAAACATCACAGGTATTTTAGTAGTTACCACAGGAATATTTCATATCTTTTATCTTTATACTTGTTATTCTTTTTCTTTTTCACATTATGTCATCATAGTTTCCATAAGGAGGACTCAAACGTTTACACAGATCATTGATTGCATTAAAAGATTAACATTTCTTTAGATCATTTCATAAGCTTTCTTTTTGTTGCTGTCTTTCTTCCATTTTTTCTGTCTTTTTCAAACCACTCTCCATTCACAGGTTCCACATTTCTCATCCAGACAGTGACAACATCTTTCGATGTTCTCATTACGTCCCTTGTAACTTTTTCCACCCCTACCTGTAATTCTAATCTTTCTTCTTTAGTCCATTTCATTCTAGTGATGTACAATTTTTCATATTGTATCCAAAAATAAATAAATTAATAAATGCATAAGAAATAGCAGCAGTAAGTTAAAATTTTCCATATGGGATAGAAATAGTAATCATGAGACTTTAGAGGCAGACAGCTTTTGATGGGAAGGTTGTCCAAACTCCTAGAGGCAGACAACGTTTGATGAGAAGGCTGTCCAAAATCCTACCTCCTTCCTTTCTGTGATGGTGCCACAATGCTGTCTTTTTTCAGGGAGAGAGAGAGAGAGAGAGAGAGAGAGACTGATGAAAACTAATGAGAAGCTTTTCTTGTCATCTGTGGGATATTTTTGTTGAGAATACATATGAAAATGAAAATTGCTTTGAATATTGCATTATATATAAAATGTGGAGTGGAAACACAAACCCCACTGTAAGTTTGGCCTTCAGTGTTTGCCTTTAAATTTCACTGGAGACAAAGGACATGCAGAAATAAATATTCCACTAGAATATATTCTATTGTAATGTGCCTTCTACAGTGTAGGGCACTGGAGGTGAAGGATGGGGTACTAACTGCCCAAGGGGTAGGGTATTTTCCTTCCTATGTTTTGTTTAGAATTGTCATTACAAAAATGGATGAGAAATCTTAGCTGATGTACTTTGGGCAGACTGTGGACTGCTTTATATGTACATTTTTAAATGTAGCATACATTGATGATCCTGGAAGTAAGGGTTTGAAACTTGCATGTTCCCAGAGAATGTGTGCATGAATGTCTTTCTTTGTTTATTACAAAGGAAATGTGGTGGCTGTATCCAACAACTTTATCGTTCCCATGTCCCAGATGGGTGCATCATCTAGCCTTGGAGTGCCTGCTTTGTAGTATTGTAGATACAACCACTGACTTTTAAATGTTGTTAGATGACCTGGGTGCATCATCTAGCCTTGGAGTGCCTGCTTTGTAGTATTGTAGATACAATCACTGACTTTTAAATGTTGTTAGATGACCTGGGTGCATCATCTAGCCTTGGAGTGCCTGCTTTGTAGTATTGTAGATACAATCACTGATTTTAAATGTTGTTAGATGACCTGGGTGCATCATCTACCCTTGGAGTGCCTGCTTTGTAGTATTGCAGATACAATCACTGATATTTAAATGTTGTTAGATGACCTGGGTACATCATCTACCCTTGGAGTGCCTGCTTTGTAGTATTGTAGATACAATCACTGATATTTAAATGTTGTTAGATGACCTGGGTGCATCATCTACCCTTGGAGTGCCTGCTTTGCAGTATTGTAGATACAATCACTGACTTTTAAATGTTGTTAGATGACCTGGGTGCATCATCTACCCTTGGAGTGCCTGCTTTGTAGTATTGTAGATACAATCACTGATTTTTAAATGTTGTTAGATGACCTGGGTGCATCATCTACCCTTGGAGTGCCTGCTTTGCAGTATTGTAGATACAATCACTGATTTTTAAATGTTGGTAGATGACCTGGGTGCATCATTTGCCCTTGGAGTACCTACTTTGTAGTATTGTAGATACAATCACTGATATTTAAATCTTGGTAGATGACCTGGGTGCATCATCTACCCTTGGAGTACCTACTTTGCAGTATTGTAGATACAATCACTGATTTTTAAATGTTGTTCGATGACCTGGATGCATCATCTACCCTTGGAGTGCCTGCTTTGTAGTATTGTAGATACAATCACTGATTTTTAAATGTTGTTAGATGACCTGGGTGCATCATCTAGCCTTGGAGTGCCTGCATTGCAGTGTTGTAGATACAATCACTGATATTTAAATGTTGGTAGATGACCTGGGTGCATCATCTACCCTTGGAGTGCCTGCTTTGCAGTATTGTAGATACAATCACTGATATTTAAATGTTGTTAGATGACCTGGGTACATCATCTACCCTTGGAGTGCCTACTTTGTAGTATTGTACATACAATCACTGATATTTAAATGTTGTTAGATGACCTGGGTACATCATCTACCCTTCAAGAGCCTACTTTGTAGTATTGTAGATACAATCACTGATATTTTAATGTTGGTAGATGACCTGGGTGCATCATCTACCCTTGGAGTCCCTACTTTGTAGTGTTGTAGATACAATCACTGATATTTAAATGATGTTAGAGGACCTGGGTACATCATCTACCCTTGGAGTACCTACTTTGTAGTATTGTAGATACAATCACTGATATTTAAATGATGTTAGAGGACCTGGGTTCAATGCCTGATTAAATAAGCTGCTCAGCATCACACAGTTTACAACTTTTGTAAACGGACATCAAGGGGATCAAACTCAAGACTACAGCACAAAATGTTTTAGTAGTTCCTAGCCTTTTTTTGATCAGTTTATTTGCTCAACTTATTTATTGACATTTAATTATCAGGAAAGTCCGACTTGGTAGGAGTCCATTTTCAGCAGAAGATGGGGAGAAAATCTCCAAAGTATTACAAAACATTTTAAGAATAATAGTTTTACAGACATGAAAAATAATACAAAAACAAATAGACTTTAAAAGACATAGTATTAAGAGTAGATGCAAGTTATATGACAATGATTTAACAGTTAAGAGAAATTTTAACCTGTGTATAGAGAAATTAAAGGTCAGTTAGTATAACACAAACAGGAATTGCAATATGTGAATATTTTTCCACCTAATTTTGTTTTGGTATGAGTTGAAATGAGTTAATCAATCTATATTTTGAGTAAAGGTGAGGGGCATCATTAAATAGGTTTGGTGTGATGTGTGGAGAGTGTTGGGAGAAAGTATGAATAGGAGTTGGGACAGAGTTGGAGATATGTTGAGCACTATTATAGAGTCAGGGTAGGATGAAGACACTCCAGGTGCAGTTAACCATTGACAAGACCCCTATACAAATCACAGATAGCTACCGGCCTCCAAATCTGACTCAAGATGCCCAATTCACCTATCTGGATCTCTTTGAATCTATCAAGATTCAACCCTTTACACTGATCCTGGGTGACTTTAACTACCCAAACATAGACTGGAATAATTACTCATGCCAGAACACAAATGCCCAAAGATTCCTCAATTTTGTCAATGTCAAAGCTTTGGAATAGCTAGTCGCTACCACCACAAGAGGCGATAATATCTTGAACTTGGTATTAACCAACATGAATAATCACTGCAGCGTCCCTGCAATAAAATCCTCCCTGGTGAGATCCAACCATAAAGCGGTCACTTTCAAAGTCACCATCTCCCCTGACCCCCCTCTAGCTAGGTTCAAACAGAAAAACTACTCCAAAGCTGATTACAGCCTCCTGAGGGATGGTATAAACAGCTTCACAGCCCCTTCCTCCTCTCTAGGAACTGGCACCAGTATCCAAAACTATGCCAAAGCACTATACAAACATTTATATGGATGCATGGAATCTGGAATATCCAACAGGACTAAATCCTCATCCTCAAGGAAGAGTAAACCTGTCTGGTGGACATCTGCAATAAATAAACTCTATAACAAAACAAAATTGCTGTCCAGGACCAAGAAGGAGCAGGTGCCCAACTGGAAGCAATCCCTTCTAAGCCTGAACAAGCAAATAAGAGCACTAGTGAAATCCTCCAAAGCAAACTGTGAGTCCAAATTGTCCACATCTACTAGAGACAATCATAAGGCCTTCATCACATATGTCCGCAGTCCCAAAGGAAGCACCTGTTCAGAACTGGTAGTCAAGGACACCACATATACAAATGCTGTAGATATAGCAAACTTGCTGACTGACAGATTCAGAGAAAATTTCATCCCTCTGTTTCCCCCATTAGTAAATCAGAACATTCCCAGTACCTGCCCCTTCCCCTTATATCTAGGGAACAGGTCATCACTGCTCTCTTAAAGGCAAAAAATACAGCCTCCATGGGACCCAAAAACATCCCTGGCTGCATCCTACATTAACTCAGGCAGGAACTTGCAGCACCATTAGGTGCATATTCAACCAAAGCTTGGATACCGGCTTTGTCCCAGCTGAGTGGAGGACAGCCAATGTCATCCCTTTGCACAAAGATGGAAGATCAACCGATCCGGGAAATTACAGACCCATCAGCCTAACTAGCCTGATTTGCAAGGCCATAGAATGGATTATCATGGACCTCATTAACAAGGACATTGGCAACCTCCAAACACTCAATCCCATACAGTTTGGCTTTGTCAAAGGGAGGTCATGTCTGTTAAATTTGGTCTACTTCTTTGAGACAGTCACCAAAGCCATGGATGAAAGGAAGATGGTCCACACAGGCTACCTTGACCTGGCCAAAGCCTTTGACACTATTCCCCACTTGGGCATAATAGATAAATTATATGAACTAGGTATAGGTTCATAGGTTCATAGGTAGGTACTAGGCTATTGGCCCTATGGACTTCATAAGCCTAGCCAAAAAAGGTACCCTGGCTTTTGCCACCCAAGAAAATTATTTTCCTGTGTCCCTGTTGAATCTGTCCATCCAGTTTAGGTCCCTAGAGCATGTAGCTTGTGAGATTTCTTTAAGTGGAGCATGTCCAACAGTTCTGGGTTTGACATAGCTTTGTATGTTAGGCAGAGATCATCTCTGAGTAGGCGATATGTGATGGAGTAAATCTGCCAGACACAGATAGGCTAAAAGCCTTATCCATTTACTCAGTTTCATACAGACTCCTCAGAGGTGACCTCTGTCTGTCATACAAGATGATCTCAGACCCTGTCTTGATGAGACTGCTGCACATCCACAAGTCAAGCTCCACTTGAGTAATCCACATGAGTGGCCTCAACCTGGTCTGTGACATCAATCTGTATGTTACCAAATGGGTAGCTAACTGGCTCACTGATAGAACCTACCTAGTCAAAATAGAGGAAGCCACCTCAAGCAGTAGACCTGTAACGAGCGGTGTACCCCCCCCCCCATGTTTGGTCTTGGGCCCTCTGTTATTTGGGACATACTTTTTTGCAGTGCAGGCCAAAACCAGTGGGCTATGGCTGACTAAGTTTGCAGATGACTGCAAGCTGGGCACTGTCATCAATTTGCCTAGTGATGTGGACATTCTCCAAGAGGGTCTCACCCACAAAATAACTGGTGCCAGAAATGTGGCCTCAAACTGAATACCAAAAAAATGCATCATCATCCACTGTGGGGAGAGTGACATCCCCACAAATTATCACATTAATAACAACACCCCAATGATGCAATTAGTCATGAGGGATTTGGGCACCCAGATTGATAGCAACCTGACTTTTGACCACCATGTTTCTTCTGTTGTACGGAAAGCTTTCTACATGGCCCACATCATTGGCAAGGGTATCTCATCCAGGGACAAGGAGGTCATAACATCCCTGTATTCTTCCCTTTTAAGGCCCATTATTGAGTACAATGCCCAGTTCAGCATGTACCTCGTAAAGCACATGCGGCAGCTGGAGAGACCACAGAGGTTCCTCACCAGCAAAATCCAGGGCCTCAAAATTTACCATACACAGATAGGTTAAAGC
>NC_056744.1:1695493558-1695517584 GCF_019279795.1 Protopterus annectens | reverse complement strand
AAAATGTTATCAGACCAATTATAGAGTACAGTGCACCCTTTGCTATGTACCCTGCCAGGCACCTTCAACAAATGAAGTGACCTCAGAGGTACCTTACAAAGAAAGTTCAAGGTGGACAACACCTGTCCTAGGCTGATAGACAGAAATCCCTGTCACTGTACTCTGTATCGTACAGACTACTCAGGGGTGATCTCTGCCTAGCCTATAGGGCAACTGCGGATACTGTCCTCATGGAAGTTCTACACATTAGCAAGACAAATGGTGCTCGCTGTACCCACTCTAGCAACCTCAACATGAGAAGCAATATTAACAGGACCTGCTGAAGAGACAGGTTCATCTCACAGAGGGTCCCCCTACTCTGGAATAATCTTCCAATCCTAGTAGAACAGAGCCCTTCACTGAACCTTTTCAAGTGTAATCTGGATAATTAGATGAGGAATCACAAACTCACCCCTGGTGTTTCACCTCCATCATTTTTGTACAGTGACAGGTGTTGAATCAGGTCTATTAATGGCACCACTACAAGAGGGAAAAACGTACCTAGGCTGGTAGGAGCCTCGGGGCCATTAGCCTAGTAATCTTCTATGATCTTATGATCGTATGATCCTATGATTTGTTTCATTATGCAAACAAATGCACAAACCAAGGATTATGTAGATGTTATGCCCTATCAGCAGACCAGTTCTTATGTGGCTTTTGTCCTGAGTTATATAGTATGTAAATTGTCCACAAGTATGTGTCCACAGTTGTGAGTACTCCCTTGTATGTAACTCGCAGTGGTGCAGCGGTAACGCCACCTCTCACAGCAAGAGGTTCTCCAGTTCGATTCAGAGGGTGCCTTCTGTATGGGACTCTGCATGTCATCCTGTGTGTGTTCGTGTTTCTTTCTTCCAGGTGCTCTGGTTTCCTCATTACAAGACAGACATTTTGTCTGTGTGTCAGGCCCAGGCCCTGCTGAAACCTGCTGTCTCCAAGTCAGGCTTTCCCGATTAACAAATGTAACACAACCACTGAATATGTGCAGGACATCCACATGAAAGGCCATAATACAGTCATGGTTCACAGCCTTCACTACACCAATACCTCAGTACAATTCACCCTTCCTCATGTCCCTCCCTACACATTTTCCAATGATGTGTAAATGAAGTTTACCAACTTTGCCACTGCGAGCTGTTGCACATCTATTTGTGCATAATGTGGTATGAGTTTTGTTGCATAAACATTACTGTCTGATAGCACGGAATCCCATCATGGTGTAATACCATAATACCACATGTATGTGTGATATCTGTTTCGGTGATGCACTCCTGACATGCATAACTGTTTAACGGTATTGATGGCATGGATTACATTTGTGACAGTGCATATTGTGCTATATATATATATATATATATATATATATATATATATATATATATATATATATATATATATATGTGTGTGTGTGTGTGTGTGTGTCATGCACACCAGTCAACTAACCTGTAGTGATCATAATGTCAAGTGTCTTTCTTTATCCCTCCAGCATATGTTAGTGTCAGGAGAGTGTGCTTGATTGCACTCAAGATTTCTGATATTGTCCCTGATTGTGCATGCTGGTTTTACTGTTGGCCATGAGCCTCTATCTGTGTCCGACTTGTTGGAAGCCTTTGCTGACAATACAGGCATACTCAGGCAGATCATTTTGCACAGCTTCACAATATGCACCCAACCCCAGTTGTATTTAACATCCCTGATACAGTTCCTCTCCATGGATGCATATATCACACAGACATTTTCTCTAATGTTATGTCACCTTGTGTGACAGTCACATCATATACATTTATCACTGTGCAGTCTGTACTGTGACATGTGGAGATGTGATTAGTGTTCCGCTTCAACTGTCTTTTTTTACATGCCCACATCTGCAGTGCATTACAATGGTTCACTTGTCATACTTCCCTGTGTTCATCCCTAAACTTTATTTGTGTCACTATTCAATAAACACCAGGGGTGGCTCATGCTATAGGACTGCAGCCCCTCTAGCTGTGAAAAGCAGAAGAAAAACAAAAACAAAACAGAAGAAAAACAAAAACAAAATAAAACAAGCAATTGCATGTCCCGGAACTCTGCACATGCGTGCTTGGAGTTTCTGGAACTCAGAGAACTCCAGACTGCTGTGTCAGCAGTCCTGACAGGGGGAAAGATGCCCTGCAGATGCCCAGAAGTCATGCGGTGATGACCGCATATAATGGAAGAATTCTGGACTGCATTGTCTGCAGGCTGGAGCCTAATCTCATTGGGGAGGACTGAGGATATGGAGTAGTCTCACGGGGAAACCAGCTGGAGGACAGTTAGCTTGCACAAGTTGGCAAATGGACTCAGGGAACTATGGTGTAGTTGAGGATACTAGCGGCAAATGGACTCGGGAACAGGTACTGGTGTGTAGCTGAGGGAATTAGCTGCAAATGGACTCGGGAACAGGTTTTGTGTGTGTGTGTGTGTGTGTGTGTGTGTGTGTGTGTGTGTGTGTGTGTGTGTGTGTGTGTGTGTGTGTGTGTGTGTGTGTGTGTGTGTGTGTGTGTGTGTGTGTGTGTGTGTGTGTGTGTGTGTGTGTGTGTGTGTGGGTGGGTGTGTACTAACCACAGTCGAGTCTTGAAAGAATAGTGATAATAATTTGACTAATTATGTTTGGTATCACGTGGCAGTTGGCTCTTACTATAGCATTATGACTAGTAACTACAGCTACTGTCAACCAGCCACTGGCCAGTTAAACACTACTCTCTAAGGCTCCAGGAGACTGGGCTTATAAATGTTTGGTATAATACGTTAAGTATTTAATGCCAATGCACTGTAGTGGTATACTTAAGAAAAACTTGTTTTGTTAAAATGTAGAAATGTGCAATTAAAAACTAGGAATAAGTTCTACAGGTGCTGTCATTTATTAAAATGAAATGTCTGCATTTTATGGTGGTATCATATCATGTACCAGCTCTGTATGCTTTTTTTTTTGTGTACAGTAAACGTGCCTGAGACTTACTCCATGTGTATGTGTCGTATGAAGGTGTAGGGGGCTGTTCCTTGCAAAAAATGCTTATTTTTTGTTTTTATTTCATTTTTGATGGTACAGCTGGTTGTTAGTTGACTGTGTTGGTTTATGTGTCATGGATTCAGTGTAATTAAATGTGATGGAGTTCCATCAGTTTTATTATTTCTTCATAGAAGTGCACAGACACCACCCAGATTCACTGACCCTGTGGCTTATTCCTCCTTAAAGCAAAATACCTCTTGCCATTGTTCCTTTTATCAGTATAAATGACAGACTTTTTCATGAACTTGTTTTACACATTGTTGCAGTTACAGTATAATTTTTTGCTTACACTTTTGAGATCAAAATAGCTAGTTTTAACTGCCATATACTTTCAAACCATTTAGTTGACCAAACTCATAATGCATTTTCTTGAATAACTTCGAATCTCACACTTCCTGTTTAAAACTAATAACTGCACACCAGTACAATGAAATGTAGTAAGTGCGTGTGCTTTATTTTTTTATCCTGGTCCCTAGTGAAAACTCCTTTCTGTTGTATGTACAAAAGGCTTGTTCAGGATTAAGCTCACTTCCTGCTTTATACATGGCCTTCAACTAACAAGCCTGTAACTTGAACAACATTCTCTGTATGCAAGGTGCACTGGTACACAGAAACATCATTAGGAGATTACCAATTACTTTGCCTTCATTCTACAGCAGCACTTTGTGTGTGTAATGCCCCTGTTGCTATATACTGGTGGCTAGAGAACTCAGGATACATGGTGGTGGGTAAAGAATACCACAGGCTTGAACCCTGTACCTTGGACCCAGGTGGCAAGAGCCTGAATTCCCTACCCACCACCATTTGTAAAACATTTGCAGATTTTTGCCTCATATGTGTAATGTTCTGTTACTCATAAAATCTGTGGTTTCTGTATTTTTGTTTCTTTACACAGTCAGTAGTGCAGTGGTACAGTGGTAACATTGTTGCCTAACAGCGACAGGTTCTCTGGTTTGATTCTTGGCTGGAGTGCCTTCTGTGTTGAGTCTGCTTGTTCCCCCTGTGTTTGTGTGGGTTTCCTCTGGGTGCTCTGGTGTCCTCCCATCTTACGAAGACATGTGTCTGGAGTGTTTCTCCTTGGGCCTCTGCTGAAAATTGGCTTTTGTTCCAAGTCAGACTTTTCTGGTTAACAAATGTTAAATAAATAAAAATGACAAGCATTTGAATTTCAGTCTTCATATTGTTCAGAAAGTACATGGTAACATAAAACCTTTTATTCTAGCAATTTTCTAAGTTTATAAGATGGATATTTGAAATTTGTCCCTATTTTTGGGACTGTATTCCCCCATTATTGGCTTTGTCCATGTGTTTTTTTGCTAAGAGGTTTTTTGCTATGGTGATAACTAAATTCACTTAATATGTTTGGGGACTGTATTCTCCCATTATTGGTTTTGTTCAGGTGTTTTGTGCTAAGAGGTTGACAGCTATGGTAAGAACTGAATTCACTAAATGGTAGCCATTTAAGTTTTAGTCTTCCTCTCTTTCACAAAACAACTGATATGGCATAGTGGTATGTTGCTTTGACTGTTTTGCACCGGGTCCTGGGTTCAAGACTTGGCAGTAAAATGTATTTTATTCTAGCAACTTTCCAACATTATACAAGCAATGTTTAAAATGTGTCCCTGGTTTTGGTGCTTTTGTCCCCCCAATAAAGTTGGCTTTTTCCAGATTTCTTGTGCTGCACAGCTGAGTGACAAGTAGATTTTACAGAAGCTGAGGGCCAAAAGGGAAAGGCAAAGGGTGCTTTGTAGAAGTTTGAGTAGACTTTTATGATGGAAATGTTCTGAATTGGGCAGTTTTGTCATTACTGGTGCATGCATTTTGTTTCATTGTTTACTGGAAAAATGTTCAAAACAATAAATTTAAAATGCCCTCTAAAACTGTACTGTATTGTACAAGGAATATAATTTAATGCAATCAGGAAGGTGTATCAAAGAGCATTTGTATGTTTCGTGTGCAAGGTGCCTGTGATTTGAAAACAGCCCAAAGTTAATCTTTATCTGCCACTGGCAAAATGTATTTTCTTTGAATGTGGGTTTCAATGCTGTTTCAATGAATGTGAGCTTCAAGGGCAGAAAAGTTTTAATGCTAAGTCTATTTTCATTGTGAGACTGCATTGCTTTGTTTAGCAGATATCTATCAGTATTGTGCTGTAAAATGCAAAATAAAACTTTCAAATGAAATACAAATCATCGCAGAAGTAAAGCAGTATGCATATTACAGGGTTTATGGTAAACTGGGTGAAATAACCAAGGAATGGGACATTGGAATGGCTACAGGGGGAGGGAGGCTCTATTCAACAATGATTTTGTGAGGGGGGAGGGCAGCAAACTCAAAGACAGCCCTGGCTGAACTATACCTCTCAACTGTCCAGATTTTAGAAGAATGAATAGATTTTTGCTTCTTATTTTTGGTTTGTTCCTCATAGAATTTGTGGTTTTCTGGCAAATCATTTAGGAATTAAGTCACTAAATAATAACAGACATTGAGTTTCAAACATAATAACCTTCAGAAAAATGCATGCTAAAGCAAGACCTGTTATTCTATCAACTGTCTAAGTTTATACAAGAGCAATTTTTATTACTGTTTGTATGTTCCCCCAATATATTTGGCCTTGACAAGATATCCTGCATTAAGAGGTTGAGAGGTACGTGCAAATAAATCACTTTATAGAATTAGGAATATCCAAATCTCTCAACTGTCCCCAATTTTGGCTCAAAATATTGCTCTCCCCCTAATAATCCCTCAGCAAAATGGCAATTTTGGAAGAAAAGGTGGAGGGTTTACAATTATAAATAACTGTAATGATCAGAGTTATAGATTACTTTTATTTCAGAAATGCATGTAGATTCTCTTATTCTGTCAGCTGCTCAATTTCACAGTACTAATATGAAAAAGGTGTCCCTTCTTTGACAAGTTCCCAGCTGTATTGTGTGGCAATTTTATTCATTTTGCATCACATTTTTGGTCCGTTTTTCATAAAATTGTGGTTTGCTGGCAAATTAGTGGCAAATCATTAAAGATTGAAGTTAGAAAATAATGGCAGACATTTGAGTTTCAGATTTCATACTCTTCAAAAATTCACACTAATGCAAGACATACTACTATTCTATTATATTTCTAAGTTTATAAGAGCAATATTTAAAAAGCGTCCTTATTTTTGGGCCTTTGTCCCACTTCTATGTATGTCTTTGTCCAGATTTCTTGCTCTGAGGTTGAGAGGTATGAGTGTCATAGCCATCACTGTCAGCCAGAGACATATCAAATTGTGACATACTTGTTGCATCCCACTCCCCCATATAATGACTCTGGATGTGTCCAAGCAAGCCAAGGAGCAGTTATGCAGTGTACGTGTGCAGAGTATTCCCCCATTCAAGGTAGACACAAGTACAATAGTGGCTTTTCATCTGTCCTTGATTTTGCAGAATGTTCTGGTTTTCTGTCATATTGTTATACTTTTGATTTATGCTTCTTATTATTCAGAAAATGCATGCTGTCGTAGTGCCTTGTTGCTCTGTTTTGAAGTAGCAATGCTTTAATAACCATTAGGTAAGCTTGTTGGAGATTGTAAGATGCAAGTAAACTTTAATAAGCTAATAATGGTTAAAGAATTACCAACACTGAAAGCCTTTTTGTTGTTGCCATGCAGAGAATATTTACATAACTAGATAACGTGTAAGCCTTAGGTATTGAAATTCATATGACAGGATTTGTAATAAAGGACAGGATTACAGTATTTTCAGAAGCTCGTTACATTTGTTGGAGACTTTCAGTCATCTTTGCATGCTTTACCTGTAAACTAAACAGAATATCAATCTAACATGTGTGGTCCATAACCTGTGCAGTAATCCTTTAAGCAATTTATCTTGAGCTTGTTTCTTGTTTGCTGTTCATTTTTTACTTTGATCATGTCTTCCCCATGAAACAAGTAGATAGTTGTCAGGCAGCAGGTCTTTTTTGGATAAGAAACATTTTTACAAGTGGGGGTATCAGCTACTTTCAGCGTGTTACTTGGTACTTTTATAAAGCTGAATATAAATTATAATTGGAACTACAGTGCAAGGAAAAGTGGTTTGAGTTGAGTGCTGCTTGTTTTTTTATACTTGATTTTGACTGGCATTCCAGAAATGTATTTAAAAAGTAATTTATTTTTTCATGCCTCACAACCTTTTTGTTTCCATCTAGATATTGAGTAAGTTGTCATGTAGCCAATGCATTGAATTTTTTTTCTTCTACACTTCATTTAGTCTTGATTGGACTCTCATAATGATGGTTTGGCACCCAGGACAGCATATTTAATTAAAGTTCCAGTTGTTGTGGTTTTGAGCATAGCTCCTTCCCTTTCTAGTTGGCCACACCCTTCCAATTGTCCCCACCCATTCAGCTGTCTCCTGCAGCCCCCCTTTAATTTGAAGTCACCAGCTACCATTGATAAATGCACTTCTCATGACTGTTTCTTATAAATGGCAGAACATGCATACTTACAGATTGTGAAAAAAAGAGGTACTGCCAGCACAGCTAGCTGGAATTTTGTAAACAATTACATGTCATTTGTGAATATCAAACTAATTTATATAAGATTCTTGTGTTACAAATGTATTTAAACTGAATGTCATGTGTATATCAAACTGCTTTGTACAGATGTTTGTGTTGAAAATGTATTTGTAAAGTGCTTGTGGTTAAAATCTATCCATAGTGTGCTCTACAGGAAGAGAACAGAAATGTACATGCAATATTGTAACTGTTTAAATGTATATGATAACAAAGGAAACTGGATAGTTAACCTCAGTCCAGCAAACTTTAGAAAAATATTTGAAATGACATCACTTTATAGGCTAGGTTATAAAAGATGAATGCAGCTTGAGACACAAAGACTGTACTGTCGTTGGAGTAAACTATATGCTACTTGGGAAGCATGAAGGAATGCAATTGTTTTATGACTTCTAGCATCTGCCAGATATCTGAGCAAAAGCATTCTCTGTATATATTTACAGGTAGATGCTAATTGCTGCCAGCTTCTAGCAGTGAGAGTTTTGCCTGGGAACTAGAAGTCAGATGACCCATAATGATGTCATTCTGCAAGCTATCCCAGCAGTAATATTTTAAATATTATTTTGAGAAGTCTCTCAGTGAGACAGAGTATTCTGCATTCTGTCTTGGACCTGACAAAAACAATAAGAACCATTCACCACATCTGCCTTGCTCTATTAGTAAGTTTTTAGGGTATAGTAATTATCTTAGAAACAGTCAGGAATATAGTGAAGCTTAGTTTTAGATATTGTTTTTCTTTATTTATCTGAGACTGTCTTGCAATGTTATTTTAAATATTTCCTGTGTTTTGAACTCAAATGTCACTGAATATATACTTAGTATTTTCTTGTTCTTTTATTATTTATTATGAAGGCATTTTTCCTCTCTTATTCATTAAAATAATCTCACATGTAAACTGAATAACCACAGCAATGGATATCTTGAATTTAGTAGCATGATTAAGTTACACTGAAACAAAAGGTGCTGTGTGTGAGCTGCTGCTGCCTTCAGTCAGCACACAAAACTAATCCAGCAAACATACATAGCTAAGGGACTGAAGTCTGAAGCCTTTTTATTTATCCTGATTGGTCATGATGTACTACACTTTTCTCTCTCCTGGCTCCCATACAGTTTGATCCTGAGGACATACTTTTTACAGAAATGATATCCTGTTTTCTTTCTTCTTTCTTTCTTTCTTTTATTTTTAGGAAGAGCTTGGGTGTCTCTGCAGGCAAATATCTTTGCCACATCAGGGATCTCAATAATTCAGTCCATGCATAGATTCATGCATAACCCTACATTCTTTCCTGAAGTCCATGACTGAGGATGTGTTCACCATGTTCTCGTTGTGGTTACCACTGATTATTATGTGTTGGAAGAGAGCACACATTTAGAGAGAGAGAAAAAAGATCAAATATTTATCTTATTTGCTGCAGAGACAGAGAGAGAGAGCACTTTTGTATGTAAACAGGCTCTTTTCACATGAGTGTGTCCATTGCCTTGATGTTTACCTTCAAAACATTAATCTGCCTTTGACCAGTGCAGTCAG
This sequence comes from Protopterus annectens, assembly GCF_019279795.1. NCBI lineage: Eukaryota > Metazoa > Chordata > Ceratodontiformes > Protopteridae > Protopterus > Protopterus annectens. The sequence continues at coordinate 1,695,508,438 of NC_056744.1, read as the reverse complement.
AGTGGAAGTGGATGTAATTGATGTAGTGTGGGAGGAATTTTTTTTAAGGGAGGACAGCCACATTTTGTACATACTTCAGAACTATGTCTACTGTGGACCTCTCCAGACACTTAGTCATTAGTGTATATATTTACCAATAACCTACAGCCAAAAAGCAGGCATCCTTTAAGAAGGACATGCTCCAGGTCAGTTTGTTTTGCAGTCCTTTGTTGTTATTTTGCCATTGCTGCTATCACTCATGATTATGGAATGCTACTTAGGATTCTACCCAAATTTTACCCCAGAGGACTTTTCAGATTATGATATAACAGTTATCTGAATAATCCTATTATAAGATGGTCTTTCTCTTAGTCATTTTTAGTTTGATTATATTTAACCATCATTCCCTTGCTTCCACTGATTTTCTGGGTCTCTGATGGGACTGTCCTGGAAATTAATGTTCAAGGATATAACACTATAGTCTTGCAATTAGTTAATTTTCTTATAGATAGAATTACATTCAGGGAGGGTTTAAGAATAAGTGACCATTGAGGTGTGCATGGTCCATAGCTCAGGTGTTGGAGTCCTAGCATAAACCAATATCTTGATGGTTGCAAGAGTTTGAGTTTTTTTAAAGAGTCATGTGAGAGGGCACTAGAACAATGCATCCAATGGATAGTGAATCTCAGAAGGCACTCTAAAAGGTCATGTGACATGTTAAGCAGTAACATCTGATGGATTGATATTCTAGAACTTTGGCTACAGGAATGAAAGGACTGACTTCTTTGGCATTACAAGCACCTTAAATACTAAACTGTCACATATCGATAAACACCATCTAAAATTCCCACAATGCACCACTATACATGAAAACTCCATTTCTTTCCAACTGTGAAAGTTTGTGGTCTTACAGAATAGGCCCTGGTTGTTCTAAAGTACAGTATTTTTACACAAAATTGAGAATTTTCCTACTTCAATTGATGTTTCTCATTATTTAGCTTCATAATTACACATGTAATCTTGCATATCAGTCTATTCTTCAGACTGCATCTCTCCCTGGCTTTTGCCCTCACGATAGTCATTGTTTCTTGGATTTCTTTAAATTCCCATGTGAGCAAACAAATCCCCTAACACACACTTAAACTGTTTAATGTAGCAGCTCTATGAGAAAACTGTTCAGGATTTGTGTTACTGCATTTCTGATAGCAAAAGACAGTTGGATTATATTATTTCTAGGTACAAAACAAAAATCTCAGCACATCCTGGAATTACAGATATGTTGCGAAGTACAAAGGAAAGACAGAAAGCAGTTTTGAAATCACAAATTCTATAGGAAATTGTAAAGTAAAACAGCAATAGTAATACCCACAAAGAGAAAAACAAATGAATGACCTTTGCAGAAATATCTATGCAAATTCTACTGATCATAACAGAGGTATATAATGCTAATAACAGATTAAAAAAGAACAAAACATCCGGTGCATGTAATATAAACTGGAATGAAGTCAGAGGCATTATGCTTTTGAGCATGCATGGGCACGTCATGCTGTATTGTCTTAATCTTACAGGCAGCCCCCATTCCTGTCACTGCTAACAGAACTAAATCCTCATGTAGTTAAAAATTAGAAGTGTGAACTAGTAATGACATAGTGCAAAGAGTGCTCACACCAGGAAGAGTGAAATGTTCCATGTGAGTTCAGGATCACTGGTAAGAGAGCCTAACAGTGACAGAAAAGCCAGAGGTGCTACTTCTAAACAAGCGCTGCAGCCGTACCTCTCAAGTGTGCTACATTACAAGGAATGTTCCTCATTCTGGATATTAAAAAACTCATGTTCCTTGAAGTTCCACATTGAATGGGTCTGAATCAAATTCATTGTTGTGATTTTTTTTAACTGATATCAATGGTAAAAAGTACTGAATCATATTAATTCATTAAAGGAACCTTTTATAACTATAAACTAGAAAAGTTTAACCAACCTGTGAGCTTCCTAGTTGAAGTTGTTAGTAAGCTGGTAGTAGGTGTTCTGCATTTTGCCCATTTGTTCCACATTATGAGAGGTGATGTTCCTCATTTTGGAGATGGAAGGTTGAGAGCTATGCGGCCGTCAGCCTTTTAGGGATGGTATAAAATACAGAAGTTGGAAAGGCCTGCCCTGTCACGGCATCTAAATAGTAGTGCTTGTCTGATACTTGCTAGTTAGTTTTACAACATGGCACCGGCGGACAATGAGTCAGTAAACATTGCAGGTATTTTAGTAGCTACCATAGGAATATTTCATATCTTTTATCTTTATACTTGTTATTCTTTTTGTTTTTCACATTATGTCATAGTTTCCATAAGGAGGACTCAAACGTTTACATAGATCATTGATTGCATTAAAAGATTAACATTTCTTTAGATCATTTCATAAGCTTTGTTTTTGTTACTGTCTCTCTTCCATTTTTTCTGTCTTTTTCAAACCACTCTCCATTCACAGGTTCCACATTTCTCATCCAGACAGTGGCACCATCTTTCCATGTTCTCATTATGTCCCTTGTAACTTCTTCCACCACTGCCTGTAATTCTAGTCTTTCTTCTTTGGTCCATTTCATTCTAGTGATGTACAATTTTTCATATTTTATCCAAAAATAAATAAATGAATAAATGCATAAGAAATAGCAGCAGTAAACTAAAATTTTCCATATGGGATAGCAATAGTAATCATGAGACTTTAGAGGCAGACAGCTTTTGATGGGAAGGCTGTCCAAACTCCTAGAGGCAGGCAACGTTTGATGGGAAGGCTGTCCAAAATCCTACCTCCTTCCTTTCTGTGATGGTGCCACAATGCTGTCTTTTTTCAGGGAGAGAGAGAGAGAGAGACACTGATGAAAACTAATGAGAAGCTTTTCTTGTCATCTGTGGGATATTTTTGTTGAGAATACATATGAAAATGAAAATTGCTTTGAATATTGAATATATAAAACGTGGAGTGGAAACACAAACCGCACTGCATGTTTGGCCTTCAGTGTTTGCCTTTAAATTTCACTGGAGACAAACGACATGCAGAAATAAATATTCCACTAGAATATATTCTATTGTAATGTGTCTTCTACAGTGTAGGGCACTGGAGGTGAATGATGTATTTTCCTTCCTATATTTTGTTTAGAATTGTCATTACAAAAATGGATGAGAAATCTTAGATGATGTACTTTGGACAGACTGTGGACTGCTTTATATGTACATTCTTAAATGAAGCATACATTGATGATCCTGGAAGTAAGGGTTTGAAACTTGCATGTTCCAAGAGAATGTGAGCATGAATGTCTTTCTTTGTTGATTACAAAGGAAATGTGGTGGCTGTACCCAACAAATTTATCGGTCCCATGTTCCAGATGGGTGCATCATCTACCATTGGAGTGCCTGCTTTGTAGTATTGTAGATACAATCACTGATTTTTAAATGTTGTTAGATGACCTGGGTGCATCATCTACCCTTGGAGTGCCTGCTTTGTAGTATTGTAGATACAATCACTGATATTTAAATGTTGTTAGATGACCTGGGTGCATCATCTACCCCTGGAGTGCCTACTTTGTAGTATTGTAGATACAATCACTGATATTTAAATGTTGTTAGATGACCTGGGTGCATCATCTACCCTTGGAGTGCCTGCTTTGTAGTATTGTAGATACAATCACTGATATTTAAATGTTGTTAGATGACCTGGGTGCATCATCTACCCTTGGAGTACCTACTTTGTAGTATTGTAGATACAATCACTGATATTTAAATGTTGTTAGATGACCTGGGTGCATCATCTACCCTTGGAGTACCTACTTTGTAGTATTGTAGATACAATCACTGATATTTAAATGTTGTTAGATGACCTGGGTGCATCATCTACCCTTGGAGTGCCTGCTTTGTAGTATTGTAGATACAATCACTGATATTTAAATGTTGTTAGATGACCTGGGTGCATCATCTACCCTTGGAGTACCTACTTTGTAGTATTGTAGATACAATCACTGATATTTAAATGTTGTTAGATGACCTGGGTGCATCATCTACCCTTGGAGTGCCTACTTTGTAGTATTGTAGATACAATCACTGATATTTAAATGTTGTTAGATGACCTGGGTGCATCATCTACCCTTGGAGTGCCTACTTTGCAGTATTGTAGATACAATCACTGATATTTAAATGTTGTTAGATGACCTGGGTGCATCATCTACCCTTGGAGTGCCTACTTTGTAGTATTGTAGATACAATCACTGACTTTTAAATGTTGTTAGATGACCTGGGTGCATCATCTACCCTTGGAGTGCCTACTTTGTAGTATTGTAGATACAATCACTGATATTTAAATGTTGTTAGATGACCTGGGTGCATCATCTACCCTTGGAGTGCCTACTTTGTAGTATTGTAGATACAATCACTGATATTTAAATGTTGTTAGATGACCTGGGTGCATCATCTACCCTTGGAGTGCCTACTTTGTAGTATTGTAGATACAATCACTGATATTTAAATGTTGTTAGATGACCTGGGTGCATCATCTACCCTTGGAGTGCCTGCTTTGTAGTATTGTAGATACAATCACTGATATTTAAATGTTGTTAGATGACCTGGGTACATCATCTACCCTTGGAGTGCCTACTTTGTAGTATTGTAGATACAATCACTGATATTTAAATGTTGTTAGATGACCTGGGTACATCATCTACCCTTGGAGTGCCTACTTTGTAGTATTGTAGATACAATCACTGATATTTAAATGTTGTTAGATGACCTGGGTACATCATCTACCCTTGGAGTGCCTACTTTGTAGTATTGTAGATACAATCACTGATATTTAAATGTTGTTAGATGACCTGGGTGCATCATCTACCCTTGGAGTGCCTACTTTGTAGTATTGTAGATACAATCACTGATATTTAAATGTTGTTAGATGACCTGGGTGCATCATCTACCCTTGGAGTGCCTGCTTTGTAGTATTGTAGATACAATCACTGATATTTAAATGTTGTTAGATGACCTGGGTGCATCATCTACCCTTGGAGTACCTACTTTGTAGTATTGTAGATACAATCACTGATATTTAAATGTTGTTAGATGACCTGGGTGCATCATCTACCCTTGGAGTGCCTACTTTGTAGTATTGTAGATACAATCACTGATATTTAAATGTTGTTAGATGACCTGGGTGCATCATCTACCCTTGGAGTACCTACTTTGTAGTATTGTAGATACAATCACTGATATTTAAATGTTGTTAGATGACCTGGGTGCATCATCTACCCTTGGAGTGCCTACTTTGTAGTATTGTAGATACAATCACTGATATTTAAATGCTGTTAGATGACCTGGGTGCATCATCTACCCTTGGAGTACCTACTTTGTAGTATTGTAGATACAATCACTGATATTTAAATGTTGTTAGATGACCTGGGTGCATCATCTACCCTTGGAGTACCTACTTTGTAGTATTGTAGATACAATCACTGATATTTAAATGTTGTTAGATGACCTGGGTGCATCATCTACCCTTGGAGTACCTACTTTGTAGTATTGTAGATACAATCACTGATATTTAAATGTTGTTAGATGACCTGGGTGCATCATCTACCCTTGGAGTGCCTACTTTGTAGTATTGTAGATACAATCACTGATATTTAAATGTTGTTAGATGACCTGGGTACATCATCTACCCTTGGAGTGCCTACTTTGTAGTATTGTAGATACAATCACTGATATTTAAATGTTGTTAGATGACCTGGGTGCATCATCTACCCTTGGAGTGCCTACTTTGTAGTATTGTAGATACAATCACTGATATTTAAATGTTGTTAGATGACCTGGGTGCATCATCTACCCTTGGAGTACCTACTTTGTAGTATTGTAGATACAATCACTGATATTTAAATGTTGTTAGATGACCTGGGTGCATCATCTACCCTTGGAGTGCCTACTTTGTAGTATTGTAGATACAATCACTGATATTTAAATGTTGGTAGATGACCTGGGTGCATCATCTACCCTTGGAGTGCCTACTTTGTAGTATTGTAGATACAATCACTGATATTTAAATGTTGTTAGATGACCTGGGTGCATCATCTACCCTTGGAGTACCTACTTTGTAGTATTGTAGATACAATCACTGATATTTAAATGTTGTTAGATGACCTGGGTGCATCATCTACCCTTGGAGTACCTACTTTGTAGTATTGTAGATACAATCACTGATATTTAAATGTTGTTAGATGACCTGGGTGCATCATCTACCCTTGGAGTGCCTACTTTGTAGTATTGTAGATACAATCACTGATATTTAAATGTTGTTAGATGACCTGGGTGCATCATCTACCCTTGGAGTGCCTACTTTGTGGTATTGTAGATACAATCACTGATATTTAAATGTTGTTAGATGACCTGGGTGCATCATCTACCCTTGGAGTACCTACTTTGTAGTATTGTAGATACAATCACTGATATTTAAATGTTGTTAGATGACCTGGGTGCATCATCTACCCTTGGAGTGCCTACTTTGTAGTATTGTAGATACAATCACTGATATTTAAATGTTGTTAGATGACCTGGGTGCATCATCTACCCTTGGAGTACCTACTTTGTAGTATTGTAGATACAATCACTGATATTTAAATGTTGTTAGATGACCTGGGTGCATCATCTACCCTTGGAGTACCTACTTTGTAGTATTGTAGATACAATCACTGATATTTAAATGTTGTTAGATGACCTGGGTGCATCATCTACCCTTGGAGTACCTACTTTGTAGTATTGTAGATACAATCACTGATATTTAAATGTTGTTAGATGACCTGGGTGCATCATCTACCCTTGGAGTACCTACTTTGTAGTATTGTAGATACAATCACTGATATTTAAATGTTGTTAGATGACCTGGGTGCATCATCTACCCTTGGAGTACCTACTTTGTAGTATTGTAGATACAATCACTGATATTTAAATGTTGTTAGATGACCTGGGTGCATCATCTACCCTTGGAGTGCCTACTTTGTAGTATTGTAGATACAATCACTGATATTTAAATGTTGTTAGATGACCTGGGTGCATCATCTACCCTTGGAGTGCCTACTTTGTAGTATTGTAGATACAATCACTGATATTTAAATGTTGTTAGATGACCTGGGTGCATCATCTACCCTTGGAGTGCCTACTTTGTAGTATTGTAGATACAATCACTGATATTTAAATGTTGTTAGATGACCTGGGTGCATCATCTACCCTTGGAGTACCTACTTTGTAGTATTGTAGATACAATCACTGATATTTAAATGTTGTTAGATGACCTGGGTGCATCATCTACCCTTGGAGTACCTACTTTGTAGTATTGTAGATACAATCACTGATATTTAAATGTTGTTAGATGACCTGGGTGCATCATCTACCCTTGGAGTGCCTACTTTGTAGTATTGTAGATACAATCACTGATATTTAAATGTTGTTAGATGACCTGGGTGCATCATCTACCCTTGGAGTACCTACTTTGTAGTATTGTAGATACAATCACTGATATTTAAATGTTGTTAGATGACCTGGGTGCATCATCTACCCTTGGAGTACCTACTTTGTAGTATTGTAGATACAATCACTGATATTTAAATGTTGTTAGATGACCTGGGTGCATCATCTACCCTTTGAGTGCCTACTTTGTAGTATTGTAGATACAATCACTGATATTTAAATGTTGTTAGATGACCTGGGTGCATCATCTACCCTTGGAGTGCCTACTTTGTAGTATTATAGATACAATCACTGATATTTAAATGTTGTTAGATGACCTGGGTGCATCATCTACCCTTGGAGTGCCTACTTTGTAGTATTGTAGATACAATCACTGATATTTAAATGTTGTTAGATGACCTGGGTGCATCATGTACCCTTGGAGTGCCTACTTTGTAGTACTGTAGATACAATCACTGATATTTAAATGTTGTTAGATGACCTGGGTGCATCATCTACCCTTGGAGTACCTACTTTGTAGTATTGTAGATACAATCACTGATATTTAAATGTTGTTAGATGACCTGGGTGCATCATCTACCCTTGGAGTGCCTACTTTGTAGTATTGTAGATACAATCACTGATATTTAAATGTTGTTAGATGACCTGGGTGCATCATCTACCCTTGGAGTACCTACTTTGTAGTATTGTAGATACAATCACTGATATTTAAATGTTGTTAGATGACCTGGGTGCATCATCTACCCTTGGAGTGCCTACTTTGTAGTATTGTAGATACAATCACTGATATTTAAATGTTGTTAGATGACCTGGGTGCATCATCTACCCTTGGAGTGCCTACTTTGTAGTATTGTAGATACAATCACTGATATTTAAATGTTGTTAGATGACCTGGGTGCATCATCTACCCTTGGAGTGCCTACTTTGTAGTATTGTAGATACAATCACTGATATTTAAATGTTGTTAGATGACCTGGGTGCATCATCTACCCTTGGAGTGCCTACTTTGTAGTATTGTAGATACAATCACTGATATTTAAATGGTGTTAGATGACCTGGGTGCATCATCTACCCTTGGAGTGCCTACTTTGTAGTATTGTAGATACAATCACTGATATTTAAATGTTGTTAGATGACCTGGGTGCATCATCTACCCTTGGAGTGCCTACTTTGTAGTATTGTAGATACAATCACTGATATTTAAATGTTGTTAGATGACCTGGGTGCATCATCTACCCTTGGAGTGCCTACTTTGTAGTATTGTAGATACAATCACTGATATTTAAATGTTGTTAGATGACCTGGGTGCATCATCTACCCTTGGAGTACCTACTTTGTAGTATTGTAGATACAATCACTGATATTTAAATGTTGTTAGATGACCTGGGTGCATCATCTACCCTTGGAGTGCCTACTTTGTAGTATTGTAGATACAATCACTGATATTTAAATGCTGTTAGATGACCTGGGTGCATCATCTACCCTTGGAGTGCCTACTTTGTAGTATTGTAGATACAATCACTGATATTTAAATGTTGTTAGATGACCTGGGTGCATCATCTACCCTTGGAGTGCCTACTTTGTAGTATTGTAGATACAATCACTGATATTTAAATGTTGTTAGATGACCTGGGTGCATCATCTACCCTTGGAGTGCCTACTTTGTAGTATTGTAGATACAATCACTGATATTTAAATGTTGTTAGATGACCTGGGTGCATCATCTACCCTTGGAGTGCCTACTTTGTAGTATTGTAGATACAATCACTGATATTTAAATGTTGTTAGATGACCTGGGTGCATCATCTACCCTTGGAGTGCCTACTTTGTAGTATTGTAGATACAATCACTGATATTTAAATGTTGTTAGATGACCTGGGTGCATCATCTACCCTTGGAGTACCTACTTTGTAGTATTGTAGATACAATCACTGATATTTAAATGCTGTTAGATGACCTGGGTGCATCATCTACCCTTGGAGTGCCTACTTTGTAGTATTGTAGATACAATCACTGATATTTAAATGTTGTTAGATGACCTGGGTGCATCATCTACCCTTGGAGTACCTACTTTGTAGTATTGTAGATACAATCACTGATATTTAAATGTTGTTAGATGACCTGGGTGCATCATCTACCTTTGAGTGCCTACTTTGTAGTATTGTAGATACAATCACTGATATTTAAATGCTGTTAGATGACCTGGGTGCATCATCTACCCTTGGAGTACCTACTTTGTAGTATTGTAGATACAATCACTGATATTTAAATGTTGTTAGATGACCTGGGTGCATCATCTACCCTTGGAGTGCCTACTTTGTAGTATTGTAGATACAATCACTGATATTTAAATGTTGTTAGATGACCTGGGTGCATCATCTACCCTTGGAGTGCCTACTTTGTAGTATTGTAGATACAATCACTGATATTTAAATGTTGTTAGATGACCTGGGTGCATCATCTACCCTTGGAGTGCCTACTTTGTAGTATTGTAGATACAATCACTGATATTTAAATGTTGTTAGATGACCTGGGTGCATCATCTACCCTTGGAGTGCCTACTTTGTAGTATTGTAGATACAATCACTGATATTTAAATGTTGTTAGATGACCTGGGTGCATCATCTACCCTTGGAGTACCTACTTTGTAGTATTGTAGATACAATCACTGATATTTAAATGTTGTTAGATGACCTGGGTGCATCATCTACCCTTGGAGTACCTACTTTGTAGTATTGTAGATACAATCACTGATATTTAAATGTTGTTAGATGACCTGGGTGCATCATCTACCCTTGGAGTACCTACTTTGTAGTATTGTAGATACAATCACTGATATTTAAATGTTGTTAGATGACCTGGGTGCATCATCTACCCTTGGAGTGCCTACTTTGTAGTATTGTAGATACAATCACTGATATTTAAATGCTGTTAGATGACCTGGGTGCATCATCTACCCTTGGAGTGCCTACTTTGTAGTATTGTAGATACAATCACTGATATTTAAATGTTGTTAGATGACCTGGGTGCATCATCTACCCTTGGAGTGCCTACTTTGTAGTATTATAGATACAATCACTGATATTTAAATGTTGTTAGATGACCTGGGTGCATCATCTACCCTTGGAGTACCTACTTTGTAGTATTGTAGATACAATCACTGATATTTAAATGTTGTTAGATGACCTGGGTGCATCATCTACCCTTGGAGTGCCTACTTTGCAGTATTGTAGATACAATCACTGATATTTAAATGTTGTTAGATGACCTGGGTGCATCATCTACCCTTGGATTGCCTACTTTGCAGTATCATAAATACAATCACATACTTTTAAATGTTGTTAGATGACCTGGGTGCATCAGCTACCCTTGGAGTGCCTACTTTGTAGTATTGTAGATACAATCACTGATATTTAAATGTTGTTAGATGACCTGGGTGCATCATCTACCCTTGGAGTGCCTACTTTGTAGTATTGTAGATACAATCACTGATATTTAAATGTTGTTAGATGACCTGGGTGCATCATCTACCCTTGGAGTACCTACTTTGTAGTATTGTAGATACAATCACTGATATTTAAATGTTGTTAGATGACCTGGGTGCATCATCTACCCTTGGAGTACCTACTTTGTAGTATTGTAGATACAATCACTGATATTTAAATGTTGTTAGATGACCTGGGTGCATCATCTACCCTTGGAGTACCTACTTTGTAGTATTGTAGATACAATCACTGATATTTAAATGTTGTTAGATGACCTGGGTGCATCATCTACCCTTGGAGTGCCTACTTTGTAGTATTGTAGATACAATCACTGATATTTAAATGTTGTTAGATGACCTGGGTGCATCATCTACCCTTGGAGTGCCTGCTTTGTAGTATTGTAGATACAATCACTGATATTTAAATGTTGTTAGATGACCTGGGTGCATCATCTACCCTTGGAGTGCCTACTTTGTAGTATTGTAGATACAATCACTGATTTTTAAATGTTGTTAGATGACCTGGGTACATCATCTACCCTTGGAGTGCCTACTTTGTAGTATTGTAGATACAATCACTGATATTTAAATGTTGTTAGATGACCTGGGTGCATCATCTACCCTTGGAGTACCTACTTTGTAGTATTGTAGATACAATCACTGATATTTAAATGTTGTTAGATGACCTGGGTGCATCATCTACCCTTGGAGTGCCTGCTTTGTAGTATTGTAGATACAATCACTGATATTTAAATGTTGTTAGATGACCTGGGTGCATCATCTACCCTTGGAGTACCTACTTTGTAGTATTGTAGATACAATCACTGATATTTAAATGTTGTTAGATGACCTGGGTGCATCATCTACCCTTGGAGTGCCTACTTTGTAGTATTGTAGATACAATCACTGATATTTAAATGTTGTTAGATGACCTGGGTGCATCATCTACCCTTGGAGTGCCTACTTTGTAGTATTGTAGATACAATCACTGATATTTAAATGTTGTTAGATGACCTGGGTGCATCATCTACCCTTGGAGTGCCTACTTTGTAGTATTATAGATACAATCACTGATATTTAAATGTTGTTAGATGACCTGGGTGCATCATCTACCCTTGGAGTGCCTACTTTGTAGTATTGTAGATACAATCACTGATATTTAAATGTTGTTAGATGACCTGGGTGCATCATCTACCCTTGGAGTGCCTACTTTGTAGTATTGTAGATACAATCACTGATATTTAAATGTTGTTAGATGACCTGGGTGCATCATCTACCCTTGGAGTACCTACTTTGTAGTATTGTAGATACAATCACTGATATTTAAATGTTGTTAGATGACCTGGGTGCATCATCTACCCTTGGAGTGCCTACTTTGTAGTATTGTAGATACAATCACTGATATTTAAATGTTGTTAGATGACCTGGGTGCATCATCTACCCTTGGAGTGCCTACTTTGTAGTATTGTAGATACAATCACTGATATTTAAATGCTGTTAGATGACCTGGGTGCATCATCTACCCTTGGAGTACCTACTTTGTAGTATTGTAGATACAATCACTGATATTTAAATGTTGTTAGATGACCTGGGTGCATCATCTACCCTTGGAGTGCCTGCTTTGCAGTATTATAGATACAATCACTGATATTTAAATGTTGTTAGATGACCTGGGTGCATCATCTACCCTTGGAGTGCCTACTTTGTAGTATTGTAGATACAATCACTGATATTTAAATGTTGTTAGATGACCTGGGTGCATCATCTACCCTTGGAGTGCCTACTTTGTAGTATTGTAGATACAATCACTGATATTTAAATGTTGTTAGATGACCTGGGTGCATCATCTACCCTTGGAGTGCCTGCTTTGTAGTATTGTAGATACAATCACTGATATTTAAATGTTGTCAAGTTGACCTGGGTGCATCATCTACCCTTGGAGTACCTACTTTGTAGTATTGTAGATACAATCACTGATATTTAAATGTTGTTAGATGACCTGGGTGCATCATCTACCCTTGGAGTGCCTACTTTGTAGTATTGTAGATACAATCACTGATATTTAAATGTTGTTAGATGACCTGGGTGCATCATCTACCCTTGGAGTGCCTACTTTGTAGTATTGTAGATACAATCACTGATATTTAAATGTTGTTAGATGACCTGGGTGCATCATCTACCCTTGGAGTACCTACTTTGTAGTATTGTAGATACAATCACTGATATTTAAATGTTGTTAGATGACCTGGGTGCATCATCTACCCTTGGAGTACCTACTTTGTAGTATTGTAGATACAATCACTGATATTTAAATGCTGTTAGATGACCTGGGTGCATCATCTACCCTTGGAGTACCTACTTTGTAGTATTGTAGATACAATCACTGATATTTAAATGTTGTTAGATGACCTGGGTGCATCATCTACCTTTGAGTGCCTACTTTGTAGTATTGTAGATACAATCACTGATATTTAAATGCTGTTAGATGACCTGGGTGCATCATCTACCCTTGGAGTGCCTACTTTGTAGTATTGTAGATACAATCACTGATATTTAAATGCTGTTAGATGACCTGGGTGCATCATCTACCCTTGGAGTACCTACTTTGTAGTATTGTAGATACAATCACTGATATTTAAATGTTGTTAGATGACCTGGGTGCATCATCTACCCTTGGAGTGCCTACTTTGTAGTATTGTAGATACAATCACTGATATTTAAATGTTGTTAGATGACCTGGGTGCATCATCTACCCTTGGAGTACCTACTTTGTAGTATTGTAGATACAATCACTGATATTTAAATGTTGTTAGATGACCTGGGTGCATCATCTACCCTTGGAGTACCTACTTTGTAGTATTGTAGATACAATCACTGATATTTAAATGTTGTTAGATGACCTGGGTGCATCATCTACCCTTGGAGTACCTACTTTGTAGTATTGTAGATACAATCACTGATATTTAAATGTTGTTAGATGACCTGGGTGCATCATCTACCCTTGGAGTGCCTACTTTGTAGTATTGTAGATACAATCACTGATATTTAAATGTTGTTAGATGACCTGGGTACATCATCTACCCTTGGAGTGCCTACTTTGTAGTATTGTAGATACAATCACTGATATTTAAATGTTGTTAGATGACCTGGGTGCATCATCTACCCTTGGAGTACCTACTTTGTAGTATTGTAGATACAATCACTGATATTTAAATGTTGTTAGATGACCTGGGTGCATCATCTACCCTTGGAGTACCTACTTTGTAGTATTGTAGATACAATCACTGATATTTAAATGTTGTTAGATGACCTGGGTGCATCATCTACCCTTGGAGTGCCTACTTTGTAGTATTGTAGATACAATCACTGATATTTAAATGTTGTTAGATGACCTGGGTGCATCATCTACCCTTGGAGTACCTACTTTGTAGTATTGTAGATACAATCACTGATATTTAAATGTTGTTAGATGACCTGGGTGCATCATCTACCCTTGGAGTACCTACTTTGTAGTATTGTAGATACAATCACTGATATTTAAATGTTGTTAGATGACCTGGGTGCATCATCTACCCTTGGAGTGCCTACTTTGCAGTATTGTAGATACAATCACTGATATTTAAATGTTGTTAGATGACCTGGGTGCATCATCTACCCTTGGAGTACCTACTTTGTAGTATTGTAGATACAATCACTGATATTTAAATGTTGTTAGATGACCTGGGTGCATCATCTACCCTTGGAGTACCTACTTTGTAGTATTGTAGATACAATCACTGATATTTAAATGTTGTTAGATGACCTGGGTGCATCATCTACCCTTGGAGTGCCTACTTTGTAGTATTGTAGATACAATCACTGATATTTAAATGTTGTTAGATGACCTGGGTGCATCATCTACCCTTGGAGTGCCTACTTTGCAGTATTGTAGAT
>NC_056744.1:1695435522-1695488022 GCF_019279795.1 Protopterus annectens | reverse complement strand
TATTAATTGTACTCAGTCTGTGAGGTAGCTAGTAAACCAGGCAATGGTAGAGGTGGAGAAATTAAGGTTTGTGACTTTGTCCAGAAGGAAAGGGTGACAGACTGTATAAAATGCTTTAGATAGATCTAGGAATAAGCATGACACTAGTGTACTGTTATCCCTGGCCAGATAAATAGTACTGATAAAGGAAAGGAGGGCTGTAGTGGTATTATTATGTTTTGAGCAAAACCATGTTGTGTGGGGTGAGCACATTTTCTTGTAATAGATGTTCCATGACTTGGTTATGCACACATTTCTGTAAGACTTTTGAGAGAGGGGACAAGATGGCTATGGGTCTGAAATTGGTGATGTCTACGGAGTTACCTCCTTTGTGTATAGGTAAATAATAAAATTCTTTCCAGATAGAGGGGATTTTAGATTCAAAGACTGACCGGTTTATCAGTATACAGACTGGGAGGGATAGAGAGCCTGCTGCAATCTGAAGGAAGTAGGGAGGTAGAATATCAGTAGACAGAGAACAGGGTTTTAATTTGGGAAGAAGACATTTTATATAGCTGGCAGGTACTGGTTTAAGGGAAAAAATGTTAGTAGAATTCTGAGTTGAGGGAGGATCAGGTGTATTTTTATAGTCAGAATTTAAGGGGGCAGGACTTATTATCTTACTAATGGAATCAATAAAGTAGGAATTGAAGATAGAAGCAGTCTCTTGGGATGTGTACATTGGGCAGGGGTTTGGAGACGAGGGGTTTCCAGGATGAAGTATTTAATTGATCAACTCCTCAGGCATCCTCTCACTTTCCAAGATTTCATTAAACAGTCTAGATAAAAACTCCACTGCCATCTGTCCTGAACACATCCATGCTTCTATTATAAACACACCAAAAAGTTTATTATAAAGCTTTTGGGTCTCACACCCTTCCTCAGTACAAATAAAATGAGCACATTCAGCATTTAAATAGGAGATTAAAATCAAGTCACATGCTTTAGCCCACCCCTTCACTCATTCAACAATCAATTCTTAAAAAAACATACATAAAAAACTTTTAAAACACATTTAAATATACAAAAATGAAGTATTCACTTATTAAACATTTCTAATACCAATTCAGTTGTACAGCAAAGCAAATAAATATTATATTTACATTTTATAGCAGTTCACAACTTCTCTCTATGTCTTTTAATCAAAACTGGCTTTAAACTAATGGCATTATTCAAACCAGGAAAACAGTCCGACTCCAATCTAACTATCCATTCAAACTCTTTAAGTTCTAATAAATTATTCATATCCCCTTTTCTTAAACCTGTTTGTACTATATCCAATATCCTAAATTTAAAAGTATGCTGCTCTCCCTTGTCTTGAATATGTTTACTTAAAACACTCCTTCTCATATCAGATTTATGCTCTATAATCCTTTCCTTAAGCTTCCTAGTTGTCTTACCTACATAGAACAATGCACATAATGTGCAAGTTGCCAAATATACCACTTGCACCATATTACAATTTGTCAATACTTTCATTGTGAATACTTCTCCCGTAGTGGGGTGTTTAAAGTAATCTGTACCTTCATATAGGTCATTACAACAGGAACAATTGTAGCATTTTCTTGTTCCTGCTGTTGTCTCTAATTTCACTGTATTTAATTTAAAATCTTTATAACATAATTTTTGTTTTAATGTTTGTGAATTCCTATATGCATATCTTGGCCTTTCTCCCACTATTTTAACTATTTCTGGCATGGCCATTAATATAGGCCAATGTCTTTCTATTATTCTACAAACATTATAAGTAATCAGATTATAAGTAGTGAGGTATCTAACCACATTATTACCCTTATTTATATTGTCCTGATTTTTTATAAGTCCCCCTCTTGATATCGGCCTGTATCTATCAGCCCTTTCTTTTAACACCTCTTCATATGCCATATTTATAATTCATTCAGAATAACCATTATTATAAAAGTCTTGCTTCATATTATTTACTTGTTCTTTAAAGTAATCCTCAACTGTATTCAATTTACTTATTCTTATAAATTGCGCCTTAATTATTCCCTTAAAAGTGTGGGGGGCATGCATACTACTTCTATTTATATATCTTGAGGCATCTACTTCTTCCCTATGTACTGTGGATTCTAATAGACTTCCATTTTTAAACAAACGCACATCCAAATAATTTATGTTAATATTTGATGCCTCCATTTTAAATTTCAAAAAATGTGTTGATGTATTTAGATATTGTAAATATTCATTTAACTCTAATTGAGAGCCACCCCACAACAAGAAACAATCATCTACAAACCGCTTATAGAGAAATATTTTCTCATTTAATTGAAAATCTTTATTCAATATTGCCTCCTTCTCCCATTCATACAAAACTAGGTTTGCATATGTGTTAGCAACTGGGGTACCCATCGCTACCCCAGTTAGCTGCAAGTATGGTTCTCCATCAAATATAAATACATTATGTGATAACACTATCTCAAGAAGTGTGCAAATATTTTCTATTTCCCTTCCACACATTTTTATTTCCTCATTCAAAAAATTACGTACCGCTTCCACACCATATGCATTAGGTATAACGGTAAATAGTGATGTTATATCAAGGGTTACCATTATATATTCTTTTGGCTCAGAGATTACACCAATTATACAGGGTATCTAAAAAATCATTAGTATCCTTTAGTATTGTAGAACATTTTTCCATATATTTCCCCAGTACATTCTGCAAATATTTAGAAATAGGTTCCGTAATCCATCCACCACCTGATACTATGGGTCTCAGTGGTGGATTTTCAAGATCTTTATTACATAGTACATAGGAAAGAAGTAGATGCCTCAAGATATATAAATAGAAGTAGTATGCATGCCCCCCCACACTTTTAAGGGAATAATTAAGGCGCAATTTATAAGAATAAGTAAATTGAATACAGTTGAGGGTTACTTTAAAGAACAAGTAAATAATATGTAAAAAAATCACAAATACCACAGCACTCAGGAAGGAGTTCGACAGTGTAAAGAAAAAAATATAACAAAAATCATTCACCATGTAGCTGTGCATAAGCGGCAGTGTCGACTGTTAAAACCAAGTAATCCAGGCTGTGCTTATCAAAGCACAACCACTGTTCAAAAGCAAATGCTGTTAAGTGGGCACACAAACTATTCCTCTTCAGGAAAGCGTATAAAACGCTGTAGCAAACAGCAGTATCAACTGTTAAAGTCAAGTAATCCAGGCTGTGCTTGTCAAAGCACAACCACTGTTCAAAGCAAATAGAAAATGCTATTAAGTGGAGCATGCAAACTATTCCTCTTCAGGAGGCGTATACAGGTAAAAACCACTCCACTGCTCCAGCGTCGGGAAATAGCAGTCATCAACTCCAATAGGATAAAAGCAGCTTTATTAAGAAAAGTGAGCTGCGTTAGGCTTTTCAAACTTTTCAAAGTTTGAAAAGCCTAACGATGGCGCTCACTATTTTGTTAATAAAGCTTTATCCTTGGAGATGATGACTGCTATTTCTGGAGTGATTACCTGTATACGCTTTCCTGAAGAGAAAACTGGCGTTCACTCTAATAGCATTTTCTATTTGTTTTGTGGTTGTGCTTTGACAAGCACAACCTGGATTATTTGACAACAGTTGATACTGCTGTTTCTGGCGCTTTTCCTGAAGAAATAGTTTGTGTGTATGCGTAACAGCATTTGCTTTTGAATAGTGGTTGTGCTTTGATAAGCC
Organism: Protopterus annectens; assembly: GCF_019279795.1. NCBI lineage: Eukaryota > Metazoa > Chordata > Ceratodontiformes > Protopteridae > Protopterus > Protopterus annectens. The sequence continues at coordinate 1,695,484,297 of NC_056744.1, read as the reverse complement.
TGACAGCTTCCAGTCGGCAATACCGTTCTTGATGTTATTGAATGATTTAAGTAAATAATATGAAGCAAGAATTTTATAATAATGGTTATTCTGAACGAATTATAAATATGGCATATGAAGAGGTGTTCAAAGAAAGGGCTGATAGACACAGGCAGATATTAAGAGGGGGACTTATAATAAATCAGGAAAATATAAACAAAGGTAATAATGTGGTTAGATACCTCACTACTGATAATCTGATTACTTATAATGTTTGTAGAATAATAGAAAGACATTGGCCTATATTAATGGCCATACCAGAAATAGTTAAAATAGTGGGAGAAAGGCCAAGATATGCATATAGGAATTCACAAACATTAAAACAAAAATTATGTTATAAAGATTTTAAATTAAATACAGTGAAATTAGAGACAACAGCAGGAACAAGAAAATGCTACAATTGTTCCTGTTGTAATGACCTATATGAAGGTACAGATTACTTTAAACACCCCACTACGGGAGAAGTATTCACAATGAAAGTATTGACAAATTGTAATATGGTGCAAGTGGTATATTTGGCAACTTGCACATTATGTTCATCGTTCTATGTAGGTAAGACAACTAGGAAGCTTAAGGAAAGGATTATAGAGCATAAATCTGATATGAGAAGGAGTGTTTTAAGTAAACATATTCAAGACAAGGGAGAGCAGCATACTTTTAAATTTAGGATATTGGATATAGTACGAACAGGTTTAAGAAAAGGGGATATGAATAATTTATTAGAACTTAAAGAGTTTGAATGGATAGTTAGATTGCAGGCAGACTGTTTTCCTGGTTTGAATAATGCCATTAGTTTAAAGCCAGTTTTGATTAAAAGACGTAGAGAGAAGTTGTGAACTGCTATAAAATGTAAATATAATATTTATTTGCTTTGCTGTACAACTGAATTGGTATTAGAAATGTTTAATAAGTGAATACTTCATTTTTGTATATTTAAATGTGTTTTAAAAGTTTTTTATGTATGTTTTTTTAAGAATTGATTGTTGAATGAGTGAAGGGGTGGGCTGAAGCATGTGACTTGATTTTAATCTCCTATTTAAATGCTGAATGTGCTCATTTTATTTGTACTGAGGAAAGGTGTGAGACCCAAAAGCTTTATAATAAACTTTTTGGTGTGTTTATAATAGTTTGGAATACTCTGAGTGTGACACCATTATTGTCTATTCACATCCATGCTTCCACAGGCATGTCATCTGGACCAACAACCTTCCCATTCTTCATCCGCTTCACAGATCTCCTTACTTCCTCCTTGCTAATCCATTGCACTTCCTGATCCCTATCCCCACATCATCCAACCTTCTCTCCATCTCATTCTCTTCATTCATCAGTCCCTCAAAGTACTCCTTCCATCTGCTCAACATACTCTCCTCACTTGTGAGTATGTTTCCCTCATTACCCTTCATCACCCTAACCTGTGACACATCTTTCCTAGCTCAGTCCCTTTGTCTAACCAATTGGTACAGGGCCTTTTCTCCCACCTTAGTGTTCAACCTTTCATACAACTCTCCATACATCTTATCTTTAACCTTTGCCACCTCTCTCTTCACCATATGTCTCCTTACACACCTATCCACTTTTGTCATACCTCTGAAAATCCCACTGCTTCACCAAACTTTTCCTCTGCATACTCTCCTGTACTTCCTTGTTTCACCACCAGACCTCGTTGTCCTCCTTCCTCTGTCCAGATGTCATACCAAGCACCTTCCTAGCTGTCTCTCTTACCACCTCTGATGTGACTGACCAGCTATCAGGTAAGAGTACCACTTCACTGCCACACAGTTCCGGTCATAGCTCTTCCCTGAACTCCACCTCACAATAATCCTTTTTCAACTTCCACCATTTGATCCTTGGCACTGCCCTCACTCTCCTCCTACTCTTCATCACCAACATCATCCTATAGACCACCATCCTATTGCTATCTAACTAAACTGTCTCGTATCACCACTTCACAGTCTCCAATCTTCTTCAGACTGGCCCTTCTGCACTGGATGTAATCCACTTGTTTGCATCTTCCTCCAGTGTTGTACATCACCCTATGCTGCTCCCTCTTCTTAAAATATGTATTCACCACAGGCATGTCCATGCTTTTTACAAAATCCACTACAATCTGACCTTCTGCATTCCTCTCCTTAACACCATACCTACCATTCACCTCCTCATCCCCTCTGTTCCCTTCACCAACATGCCATTGAAATCCACATCTATCACTACTCTCTCAGCTTTGGGTAAACTCACCACTATAACTCACTCCAAAATTTTTCTTTCTCATCCATCGCACACCCAACTTGCAGAGCACATACACTAACATTCATCATCACACCATGAATTTCCAGATTCATAAACATCACTCTGTCTGTTACTCAATCTTCAAAACACTCGACATACTGTTCCTTCAAGATAATCCCCTAACCATTTCTCCCTATCTATACCATTGTAGAACAATTTGAACACCCCTCCAATACACTTGGCCTTACTCCCCTTCTATCTGCTCTCTTGCACACACAATATATCCACCTTCTTTATCTCCATATTGGCTAGCTCTTTCCCTATACTAGTCATACTGCCAACATTAAAAGCTACTACTCTCACTTCCACACTCCTAACCATCCTCCTCTCTTCCTGCCTCTGGGCATGCCTTTCCCCTCTTCGTCTCTTTCGGCCAACAGTAGCCTAATTTCTACCAGCACCCTATTGGCTAATACTGATGGCAGTCATTGTTAACCCAAGCCTTTACTGATCTGGTATGGAAATCTGTATTTTTGTCCGCATAGTTGATCTGGCAAAAATGTTATGCTGCATGCCATTCCTGATGTAACCTATCTATTTATCTGGGATTGGGACTGGCTTGAAGAAATACACTGGCTTGTACATCCCCAATGGCTGGGGTCATATACGTATATATGTGTGCATGTGTACGCACACACACACACACACACACACACACACACACACACACACACACACACACACACACACTATATACATGAATACAAGTGGAGTCATCACTGACGATGTGGCTGAGCCTGATGAATTGTCCCTTCATGATGTTCCTTTTCATGAAGCGAGATGCAGACTGTCGTAGTCAAGGTAATTGTTTCGGAAGGTGGCTTTCCTGTCAGCTGGATCATCAGTGACAACTCCACTTTTGACAAGGATTGCACATTCCTTACTGACCTATTCCTGGAGAGATACTACCCCAGACACCAGACTGAGATCCTATCATATCTCCCTTGACACCCACAGCATAAGGGAGATAATACTCAAAAACAGTGCATCCTACAGACTAGCCAGGACATTAGCAATGAATTAGGCACAACGTGAGTTCAACTACAAGAAATCAATATCCTTGAAAACCCTTTTTGATTCAGACCACAGATTCTGGAACCCCCCCCCCCCCCCAACATCAGTACAGTCAGACTCCAGTGCAGACACTGCAATTAGTACAGATTCATCCTAGTGTGGAAAGATATCACCCTCTGTTCATCTAGCAACACGATCCACTTAAATCAGTCCATCAACTAGAACTCCAGCAACATGGTTTAGATAAGACTATGTGCCTGTTGCATCACATTTACATAGGGAAAACCACATGTAGACTTTGCTAGTTGGTGCTTCCTGATCCAGTCGTAATCAACAACCTAGATTGTACTAACACCTTAGCCAAGCACAGCACCACCTCCCCCACACCATGCAATCAGCAAGTTAGATTGTACTAATGCCTTAGCCAAGTACAGCACCACCTGCCCCACACCATGCAATCAGTAACTTCGATTGTACTAACGCCTTAACCAAGCACAGCACCACCTGCCCCACATCATGCAATCAGCAACTTAGCCAAGCACAGCACCACCTGCCCCACACCATGTAATCAGCAACTTAGACTGTACTAATGCCTTAGCCAAGCACAGCACCACCTGCCCCACACCATGCAATCAGCAACTTAGACTGTACTAACGCCTTAGCCAAGCACAGCGTCACCTGCCCCACACCATGCAATCAGCAACTTAGACTGTACTAATGCCTTAGCCAAGCACAGCCCCACCTGCCCCACTCTATTAGGGTTCCACCTATCAGCACTAGAAGCAGTCCCCAGGTTTATCAGTGACGTTAACTCCCTCTTGGATCACAAAGAGTTAAAATGGCAATATTTTCTAAAGGGTGACATGCTTCCTGGTCTGACTGGTAGCCTTAACATAAGGTGCGCACTGAAATAGATCAGTTAGGAATTAACCTCCACCCCACCCCAACCAAGTAGCCAACCACCACTTTTATTATTACACTTTCCACTTTTAATCATATTCTGAAGAAGCAATACCTTTGTAATGAATGAAAGTGCTCAAAATCTAAATAAAATGAACTAAACAACTGATATTCAATAAATGAATGGAACTGAACCACTTGTTTTTATGCACAATAAAAGCGTTGTAATCAAACTGAAGAATGTGTGTGCATATAGAAATACACACACAGACACGCAGAAATCTAGAATGTCAAGATTTTTTTTGGAGACTGGTAAAAGATAAGATTGGCAGTAAAAGGAATTATGTCACATAAAAAGAGTGAATATGTTTACATTGTCAAGAAGAAGAAAAATGCATTTGTTTTTTGAAATGTAAGAGTAAAAAAGTTATGAGTAAAACCATGTAAATAATTTTTTTAAAGATATAAAATAGTAAATAAAATAAACATGGACATTATACGAACAGAAGTAAAGAACAGATAAAAAGTTACTTGATGTCATATGGGTGATACAGAGCATGAAAGGATTAATGAAATTATGTTTAACGGTAAATGGATTTTAGCAGCAATATTAAGATAAGATTGTGGTTATGGAATAATGAGTGGGGTCTAATAGGCATGAAAATTTAGTATGGGTGTAAAGTAAGTTATGAATATGTGCAAATATGTTAGTATATCTATATAGTTGTACATCTGTAAATATGTTGTACATTTTTATGTATATAAATAAAAGGAGCACTAGTCTTTTAAATAGGTGCCAAGAGTTCTTTTGCATCTACCTGAGCTACCAACTCAACCAGAAGTGACCTCTTTTTAACATCTTATCCAAAGGATGACATGAGCACTAGATCCACTTGGTATGGAAATAGAACCCACAGCCTTCTGCACCGGAGGAGAGTGTGGTAACTGTTGCAACACTGATTGAATAACTAACATAGTTCTCTAAACAGCTCACTGTCACTGTCTAAATATCACTAGGGAATTTAAAAATTATTCAGTCCTTTTGGAACTCTAATTCAACACATCTCTCAAGATGCATATTGTGGTACAACAAACTGTCTCACATAAACAATTTTATTCTTCGAGTCTTTCAATTGTGCATTATTATCAATTGGTGGTTCTACGGCAGAAAAATGGATAAAGGTTCAGTAACTTTTGCTAAAAAAGTCAATAATATCAAATCAACTGCCCTAAGAACACTGTTCATATGGTACCTTGTTACTGCTTCCATCCACTGCAGAATGGCAGTTGCATGCCCAAGATAAGCCAGGTATACCTGATAAGGTCATGTAGTCTAAGCATACATCATGTTGGGCTGCCAACAGCAGTGGGCATTAAGACATGGTGGATGGATAGGAATGTGGCACTGAAAATGACCAGCCATAAAAATCCAAAGCAGATAATGCCACCTGTGACAGCGGTAGAACATCCACTGTCAACTCTGTCTGCAACACTGTGACACTGTTAGGAACACCAGGTGGCAGGAAGGAATGCGAGCAGTTCCACTTGTACTTACATAATGCATTGCGCATAAACCAAAATCAAGCTGTAAACATTGTTGAAACTAATTAGCAACATTGCAAACAGAGAGCAAAGTAGGTAACTAACAGATATGTAGGCATAACACCAATTTTATATACATGCTCTAACACCTGGAGAGGCATGCATGCCTCCATCTGACATATCACTTATATTCTCTTTGTTTTTTTAAGTGATAGGTCAGATGGAGACATGCATGCCTCCATCTGACATATCACTTAAAAGAGAATATAGAGAAAAAAATCATGTCCATAAACATCAATAACTGCATATAGCTGTACAAAAATGCCTACCTGTGTATATGTAATTTCTAATACTGCCTGTAGAAGTCTGGCTCTCTCTCCATAACCTCTTCTTTTCATTTAGTGTGGCATCTCTTCAGGACATTGCAATGATGCCACACTATTCACCAAGGGAAGAGATACCAATGGATCACTCACCACCTTGGCAAGGTAATGCCACGCATCCTCCTTGCACTGTAGGCCCTTATAGGAGCTCCCACAGCAGAGCTCATAGTTATCTTGATGCAAAAGGTGGAAATATATGTCTGTCCTCCTCCTGCACCTTGTAGGAGCCCTTACAGAAGCCATGGGCACATGTCGATATAATTAGAAAACTGTCAACAGCTTCGCAACAACACAAATTGCAAGGGACCACATGATGCTCACAGATGAGCAGCAGTGTAGCAGGACACAGGCCAGAGCCAAAGCAGAATCACATGATAACAGACATATGTGAAGGGGAAAGAATAGGCACAGTGGCCATCTAAGGTATGGAGCCTATTAATCTATACAGTCATGGCATTGCAGTGGGGTGGTGCCTCTACGGGCCTTAGAGCAGATTACAAATAGCTTGTGGTCCCTTTAAGGCCACAGACCTGTCCAGGCATGTGCAGACAGCTTTGCAGTCCACAATGCATGTGTATGAGCAGCTAAGGGCTGATTCACATTTTGCTAAGTGTGCAGTTCAGAGACATTTAACCTAAACTGACTTATTAACGTAACGGCTATTCTAGGAGCCCTAAAACAGCTTCATATAAACAGCTGCCACAGCTGTGATGAACATCTTGCCATTTACTCCAGTGTAGTGAGATGATCTTTAAAGGAGTTGATTAGACAGTCTAAAAGAGAACAAAATGTACTTTGTCTGCTGTGCTAATGCTAGACAGATCAGAGGCAAGTTGGGTGGGTGACAGAATTTTTGTAGGGGGTACTGATCTGCAACAACTTGTTGACAGAGGATGAGAATTACATGGAGGGTAGAGATGGATCTCTACAGAATAGAACTACGGGGGTACTGATCTGCAACAACTTGTTGACAGAGGATGAGAATTACATGGAGGGTAGAGATGGATCTCTACAGAATAGAACTACAAAAATCTACTGAGTAAACAAGTGATGTATCTCTGATGTGTTAAGGATACACAGGCCAGTGGCAGGGTACAGGCCGATCGTATGTGTAGAACAGTTTTTATTTTTGTAGGGTTTTACTCTACCAACTTAACTGGGAAGTGGAGAGTACAGGGATGGTTGAAATGGTGAATGTCGGCAGAGGGGGCAGAGCTCTAAACATCAGTAGCCCACCAGATGTATGGCTGAGAAACAGTGTGAGGTGCACTGTGTACACTGTGCATTACTCATTTTGTGTTGGAATGCACATACTCTTCATCTGTGGTTTAGGTGTGGTACACAGTGGATGGGTGGGGTGAGAGAGGCACAACTGGACAGTGATATAGGCTGCAAATGTGTATGACATCCATTGGTTGTGCTTTGAGAGGCAGAGGTCAGGGTAGGCATATAACAGGATGAGGGTGGCAGCACAGTCTGCCCCATGTTGCCCTTCTGGACCACTACTGAGATATACCCAACAAAAAAACAATAAAAATCCCAAACCACTAGGAATGAACGAGAACTTATTTATTAAAATACAAATGACTGAGTGCTTTCACCTTACAAATTCAAAGGCTTCTTCATAGTCATTTGCCATTAGTACAACACCCCCTGCAGCATGGGTGTGAGTGCAACACAGATGATGATTGACAGGTTTGTGTCTGCTTACTGACCACATGTGTACGTTCACATGTACAGGTACATAACTGGTCAAAATAGTGGAAGCACCTCAAGATGTTTTTCTGAACAAAGATCAATGTGCTACTAAGAGATTTCCATTAGCATGGATGGTTGATTTTGAGCACAAACAAGACTGACAAGGACTTCTGAGAACATATGTGCTGTGGGATGGTTGTAGATGTTAATGCAGCTTGTAGCTACAAAAGATCATCATAGGTATCTTATACAGTCACTGATGTGATTCTGCATGCTCACACAGAGGCCCACACCAATGAATGGGAAAGGGTGGTCAAGGGCAGGGATCTACCATTGCAGAATACCCTTTCCAACATGGGGATCCCCTTTTAGTGAAAGGACCCTGATGGTGAATGCCTGAATGTGGGTGCTGAACTGTTTGCACCATCATGTGTCACTGTTAGAGATGCATCAAGTTAGTATTTCCATACATCAGTAAGACACTGTTGTGGCATGCCAAGAGGTCATGGATGTTGACCACTGCCATATCGCCTGTACAGACATAATGGCAGAAAACACAAGGTACGTTTTCTTACATTGTGTGCTTACCTTGTTATCTATACTGTTATTGCACCACTGGGAGATGGGATTGTCACATATCAATGTTACACATGGGTGTTTGTCTGCTTTCATAGGTGCTACCATCATGCAGACATCTTCTGTGAAAGGCAGCATGCCTCATGTTAGTGCAGCATCACATCCTGATGATGATGGTGGCCTAAGCCTACCATGGCATGGCCTAGGGATGCAGTGTCACTGTCAGTAGTGATTACAGGACAGCAACCTACCAGACACTAAGTGACAGACCTTGCTCAACACCCAAAGAAAGGGAGCACCCTCTTTTCCTGCTTACACACCAGTAGTGTGCAGTGGTACCACCACAGTTCAAGCAGACTGAAGTCAGAAGCAGCAGTTCTGGCGGATGTTAATGCCATGTCTCCAACTCACTGTAACATCCTGGATCAATCGATTAGCATGCTGGAGGGGCACATGGATGTCTACAATGCCACCATGGAGTCACATTAGGATGATACTGCTCTCATGGTTACTGCTCATCTGCCTCCAGTGTGGATATGCCCTACAGATGAGGTAGGTCAGGGTCATGTAATGCTTCTCCACCACATTACATGCCAGTGGTCAACCACAGCCTCCGGCACTGACACAGTGTATATGGCATGACCAAGCAATCACGGTCATGCAGTTCATCTTCATTCTTATTGATCGGTGTTCGTGCATATGCCACTTTTATAGGGGATGTACCTATGGCCAAAGACATTCAAGATCTGAAGCAATATTGACATCCCACAACACCTGTCACATCTTATATATGAACAGTTAAACAATATCTGCAGATACGTTTTGACCAGGAACCCATACTGAGCAAGTACCTACTACAACTGGATATCTTGCTTCATTGGGAAGCATCACCCCCTTCCTGCAAAGTATACCCAACTTACTGCAATCACCTAGCCATGTCACTCACTCCTTTCCACATCCTTATCCCCATTTTACCAATGTGCCCACTGATGGTGCCTCTCAATCTGTCTCTCCCTACCAGTGCAATATGACAGCTGTGCTCAACCCTCACTGTTTGTTTCATGGTTAGGTAATGTCTGCTGCCTGTACAGCATAATCTAGGTGTAGTGTGGCACATATCAGTTTTAGTCCTTCTTGTGTCTATTCTGTCCCATACTTGTGGACCAGACACAAAACATTTGCCAATGCTACAATGTATTGCACCTGCCTCTGCCTCTCATAGTCTTCCCGTATTGTCACTTTCTCCAACAGCTCATCAACCAGCACTTCCTCTACCACTGACTATGGTCAAGCTGGACCTCGAGTGGTAAACCCCTGCTTTGTCTGTAGAATACCATGCTTTGCAACACTGTGCAGATAGCAAATATCTTGTTGCAGTTCCCAAAGCATACTGCCCTGTGCTACTAAAAGAATCTTGGAAGTGGGCCTTAAATAATTTGAACATACACTTAATGCTGTTAGTGTATGTGACACTGCAGAGTTCTATGGAGTCTCAGCCATGCTCTGTGGGTTGTTTACTGGCATCATAAACCATGGCTGTAGGTACATTCAGCATCATCAATATGATGTTCACAAGGGAAATCACCCCAAACATATAGTTAGCATGCATATGACATGTGCTGATGTGGGGAATTGTGGTAACTATCTGGATGGCACTCATACGCATTATATGTAATAAACCCTGAATATTATATAATACCTGGCAATTAATGAATTGGAAACCTTTCAGGTTGACACACCATTGCTACGTGGAACAGGCAAAGCTTTTATGGTGATGTGGGTGCAATCAGTGGTCCCCTGACCTTCAAGGAAATGGGCTATTATTTCAAAGAATGTCTGCTTAGTGGTGTCTCTCCTCTTCATTCTGTAGGAACCACATAAACCGCTCCTCATGCTATGGTACAGCAACATCAATGAACTAATTATTGTCAGGGAGATGCCTGTGATATGCCCACTGTATGTCATGGTGGCCACCGGAAGGCTCAGTAACAAGGACAGTCAAATTTACCCATACCTTATTGCCAATAGGAATTGGTATTCAACACAACCTGTGGGATTCCATGTGACAATAGCACATGTTTACAAACTCTCACATTGTGTCTCTGTCCACAACACAGCTTTTGATTATGTCCTTAAAGTCGTGGTGATGGTACGTTAGGAATGATCAGATCAGTTTGTGACATGGAGAGCAATGAGGCAACCCATCGACTACACCGGCTGTAAGAATGGCTCAAAAAATATACTGTCTCATTAATGTGGGTGCTACTGCTAGCATCTTAGCAAGGTCTTAGTTTCTGTTTACCAAGAAACGATGGCATACAAATTTGCAAACCTGCGCAGCATGTTGAGCAAATTTTATACACTTCTGAATCTCTCCACCATGTTGTTCACTCTCATTTGCATTTCTAACTGGCTTTATTAGCACAATGCTACTCATTTCCATATCATTATATATTCATTTGCATATGTTGGCTGCAGTATTTTACCAGGCTGCACAATGGTGCAGCCTGAGACTGATTTGGCCCACCCTGTACATCACCACACAACACAATTCAATTAACACATTACACTATTGGTTTATGAATCCCAACTTAAGTCTTTACTTTTCTGTTTACATATTACAAGGACAATGTACACTAAACTCTAAATACTCTAGATGCATTCTATTCATAAAATATCACTGTATGCTTAGACAGGAAATTTTCAGTTTATATGTCCATTTTCTCATTAAAAAAACTAGAAAAGAATGTTAAAACTATCTGCTTCATGCAACAAGCAATGCCTTTTCAAGAGAGTCACTTTGACAGAATCCAAGTCAACTCCACACTACACATTAACTAAAACATGCTGTCTGCATCTTCCAGGGCACAAAGGAGGGGCTGGCATATAAATTAGATACTTCAGAAAGAAGAGAGTCCTACAGGCAAAACTATTTGTACATAACATTACAAATTAAATACCAACACAACCCCCCAAAATTTTGGAAAAATGTAAACCAGCTACTAAAATCCACACAAAAGGCTACTCCCAAACCAACCACCCCTGACACTAAAGTTCCCATTGAAACACAATTCAACTCCCACTTTGTGAACTCAATTCTATCCTTAGTATCACAGGACAGTTCCTTCCTCACTACCCCCCCCCAACACAAATAACACTAATACAAGCTTTACCCTCAAAACAGTTTCCACCACTTCAATCAAAAGCATGCTCTCCAAACTAAAAATCTCATCAACAGCAGCCGACTTACTCCCCAGCTACTTCTTGAAACTCACACAGATGCTATTGCTATCCCAATCTCCACCCTTATAAATAGATCAGTTGTTGAAAACTATGTGCCCAAACTCTGGAAAATATCCTATGTTACACCCATACATAAAGGTGGGACCTCCACTGAACTTAATATCTACAGACCCATTGCTTTACTCTCCCCCCTGGCCAAAATCTATCCATACCCAGATGCTAAAATATCTCCTAGACAGCAAAACCTGTCACCTACTCAGCATTGTTTCAGACCTGCCCATAGTACCACTACAGAACTCCTCTACTTCACAGACACAGTAAACCGTCTCAAAAATGAAGGCCTGCAGGTGTCAACTCTTTTTTTCGATATGTCCAATGCATTTGACACAGTCTTGCACCAAATCCTGCTAAACAAACTAAACCAGTCTCACCTATCAAATTCCACTCTTACCTGGTTCCAAAGCTACTTAACTGACAGGTACCAAGCTGTGAAATGGGAAAATTCTCTCTCTCCTCAGCTGCCCATAATATAAGAGTCCCACAGGGTTCTATCTTAGAACCACTACTATTCACAGTCTTCACAAATGACCTCCATACCACCACACAGCATGCATCTATCATTCAGTATGCAGATGACACTACCTTAATCTGTGCTGCAGAAAACATTCCCACCCTCCTGCAAACAACTCAACTAGCATTCTCTGATGCTGAAAACTACCTAACCAACACCCATCTTATCCTCAATAAAAAGAAAACTCACCTTATGATTATAACCAGTTCTAACAAAAACACTGATAACAGTCAATTCACTATCTACTCCACAAATGCTACTCCATTCGCTCCAGTGGCACAGGCTAAGCTATTGGGAATAACCATAGATTCCCAACTAAAATTTGATAGTCATCTCAACTTGACCATTAAAAAAGTACATGCCAAACTGGGATCACTACCATTTCAAACCATTTCTTACCAACAACACAAGATCAGCCATTGCTCGCTCCCAACTTCTATCCACCCTACTCTATGTATCTCCCATTCTGACTAATCTCAACAAAACTGAACTAAGCAAAATGGAAGCCTGCTATAACAGAATTGCCCACTTTGCTGCAAATTGCTTATAAAGAACTCATCACTGTACTGCTTTGAGACAACTCCACTGGCTTGAACTGCCCAACCTCCTAACCTACAATCAGCTCTGCCTCTGTCATTTTATCTATTACCTCCCCAGTAAGTGTCCTGCCCTCAAAAACCTAGTACAATATCACTCAGCCAAAAGGCCTCTTAGATCATCAAGCAAGCTACTACTAGAAGTCACCAACAGCCACAATAGCTTTGGAGATGCACTATATAGTAGTTCAGTGGCTAAAAATGGAACTCTGTCCCCACTAGCATTCAAAACACATCATCCAAAGCCTCCTTTTAAACACCTCATCAGGCAACATCTCAAGCAAAGTTGGCAGTGCCATGATTGCTCCCCAGGCAAGTGAAAGCAGATAAGGTACACATACTAAACCTAGAGTACTTGATTAAGATTGAAAACTATTCTCACAAACACTGGCTAATCTGCAATGTATGTATTGTACCTGTGTACTATGTATGTATTCTACCTATGTTCCAAATTTCAGCTGTACACCACAAATCCATTGAGTACCTTTCTTTTTAAATATTTTTTTATTGTTCTCTCCACTGTAACTGTTGATGTGCTGCATACCACTGTAAAAACATGTTTTTTTTTGTAATTTATGTGTATACTGATCATGTCTAAATGTATCCGTAATTTTTCTATGTGGAGCTTTTCTCCCCGGGCCTCTGCTGAAAAAGGGCCTTTTCGGCTCAGTCAGACACCCCTTATTAACAAATGTAAAATAAATAAATATTTGGAAAGTGTCTTTATGCTTTATACATGGTTCAGCTATAGAAACAAAGATTATAGCAGCAGATAATGATAGTTTGACCCATCTAATCTCCAGAGTGGCATAACTATTATATAGACCAACAGCTTACTTTACATTTCTGCTCATATCCAAGAGCTCATTTATGTCTGGCTCACATTTTTAAACTCAATTACTGTTTTACTAGTGCTATTTTTCAGTTAGACTGCACCATTCATTCATCATCTTTTCTAGTAAATAATCCTTCTTCTTACTTCTCTGAGCTCTTTGTGTCTTCAGATTGTGTCCTCTTGTTCTGTGACATCTTTTATTTTGTTTTTAATATGTCAACCACATGGATTCTACTACCACTTCTGTGGTGCTTAAAATGTTTATTCTACTTCCTTTGTTCAAGAATATATATATATATATATATGTGTATATATATATATCTATATATATATATATATATATATATATATATATATATATATATATATATATATATATATATATATATGGATTCACTTCAGAAGATCGAATTGCCAAAATCTCAAACTGCAAATAACCGAAACCAAAAGCTCGAGTTTCGGAAACTCGAACTTCTGAAGCGAAACCATCAAAAAAATACAAAAAAAACCCAAACTTCACTTTTGCAGGGGGGTTCGCCCCACCTGCACCCCCCATGTGAGGGGGCTGTGCCCCCCACACCCCCCCTACTTAAATATATCAACTCCAAGATCGCACTACAGTGGGGAGATAGGAAATCTCCTGTCTTGCGCTATATGCGGAAGCGCAAAACGGGAGATTTCTCATTTCCTGCCAACACATAAAACAAATGGCCATTACATACACACAGAGCATACAACAATACTTGTCTCTGTGTGCACGTAATGTATTAAGGTAAGTAAAGTCTTATTTCTGAACGCTACACACATTTGATTTACTAAAATCTCGATCATATGGTCTCGACCATATGAAATTCGAGATTTCAGTCATTCGATTATGTGGTGCTCCTATATATATATATATATATATATATATATATATATATATATATATATATATATATATATATATATATATATATATATATTTTTATTTATTAAAGTTCTGGTGTAGCCCATGCACCTTTTTCTCATGTTGTACTAAATTACCTTCAAACTGTCCACATCCTTAGAAAGATGAGGTCTACAGAACTGCTCATTACCAGTTTATGTGAGCTCTAGCTGCATATTCTTCTTTCGGCTGCTCCCGTTAAGGGTCGCCACAGCGCATCACCTGTTTTCACTTCTTCCAGTCCTCTGCATCTTGCTCTGTCAAACCAACCACCTGCATGTCCTCTCTGACCACATCCATAAACCTAATCTTAGGCCTTTCTCTTTTCCTCTTACCTGGCAGCTCCATCCTTAGCATCTTTTTCCCAATATACCCAGCATCTCTCCTCAGCACATGTCCAAACCAATGTTATCTCGCCTCTCTGGCTTTATCTCCAAACTGTCCAACCTGAGCTAGCCCACCAATATACTGATTCCTAATCCTGTACATCCTCATCACACCCAATGTAAATCTTAAAATCTTTAACTCTGCCACCTCCAGCTCCAACTCCCGCCTTGATTTCCAGCTGTATAAGACATAATAATTTTTGTTTTGTTTTCCCATGCCTCTTTGTACACAGCCTACTATTCAAACAGCTTTTTCTGGTACTCCCCTCATAATAGCTCCATACATTTAGTTAATCAGATAAGATGAACCCCTGGCCCCTTCCTCATTTAATGCTAACACTTTCACACAGCACTTTGCACTCATTTTAGTTTACCTCACAGATGCACTGAATTTAAGCTATCATGCTTAACACTTTCTCTTTTACCTTGACATATAACTTTTCATTGTTTCTGAACCTGCTTCTGTAGCAGTCATGCTACATAACTTTGTGTAATCAGCAAAAAAAAAAAAAAAGGCAAACTTTTCCTACTTAACCTTCTACTCTGTCACTTAATTTCACACTTTTTAAGTTGCTTTGTGTTAGAAAATACAGAATTTTTTTTTTACATGACCACATTATTCATTAACTTAGAAAAACAACAGGCTGAAAATTTTGGTGGATAATTCTTTAGTCAGTTCATCCCCATAGAGGGAACCGATTACTTCACATTCATCATGAGTCATCCCTTACCTGATACACACTGACGGCCTCATGCTGGAACACAAAACTGTGATAGGAATGGCTGGGAACACACAGGATACAGATAAAGGCCTCATCCTCCTGGCAGAACAACTCCAGTCTCCGTCTGTGCTCACCACAGCACTGCTCTGTTCTCCCATTTGTAACACACAGATTCTGCATATTTTCTTTCTCCCTGCAGTCTGTTTCCTGCATTGAATGCCCAAGCCTCAGTTCCTAGGATCTTTGAACCATACGGACTAGTTTTCAATTTACTCTGGACCTTTTCACTGGAAAGTTCCTGTCTATACTCAGAACAAGAAAGTTTTCTTACACGGTATAAAATCCTGTTAACACAGACCCTATTCAGCTGGAATCAACAGAGTTTCAGACAAACTGATAAATTTAAGCAATACTAAACGCCCACATTCTATAAGCCATGTGAATAGCAACAAGCAATTCCAGTTTCATTTTCAGAGCACAGGAAGCAAAATGTCTTGGGAAGTGACCGCCTCCATTTAAAGGGGCAATGCAAACTGTAGTTCAGATATTGAATGGCAGTGTTTTAAGCACTTTCATTTAATTTTAATGTTAAGACTTTAGAAATACCTGGTAAATTTTGACTTAAAAGGCAACTAAATTATGTATTTTAAGAAAATTATATATATATATATATATATATATATATATATATATATATATATATGTGTGTGTGTGTGTGTGTGTGTGTGTGTGTGTGTGTGTGTGTCTATATATATATATATATATATATATATATATATATATATATATATATATATATATATATATATATATATATATATATATATATATATATATCTATGTAAACTCCATTTTATCCCAAAACCATACTTTCCTATTATATTTAATCTTCCTTCACTAATGACTTTTCCACTCCTGTATCTATTTAGTTTCATTTATATTGTCTACCAAGTTCAATCAACCCAGTGAGGAAAAAGGAGGTGTAAATACCCATTTCTGATTTATTTCTGAATTATTTATTGTCCACCAGGTGAGAGTCTTGTTGTTGTGTCTTTCGGCTTTTCCCGGTTAAGGGTCGCCACAGCGGAACTCAGGTCCGCTAATGATTGGCAGCAGATTTTTACGTGCCGAGTTGCCAACCCTGAAGCACAACCTTCAACGAAGGTACGCCCATTCATGCATGTCTCCACACAGAAGACGCTCTAGCTGAGAATCGAACAGGGCAACGTCTTACTGTGAGGCGACAATGCTACCGCAGCATCACAGCATAGGTAAGGTAGCTAGTCTGTAAACCATTTTTAACCCATAAACAAGGCTCAGTGTGAAACAGAGATACAGAATTAAGTGCAGGAGCATCTTCCTTCCCCAGCTCAATACCCATAATATAATCAGTCAAAGAAATAGAAAGGACAGACAGCATCAACAAAACTCCCAGAGTCAGAATGCAATTAAAATGCTATCTCAATGAGAAGCATTTAGAAGCACAGGACGTAGTGAACGTCTAGGAGCACAACATCAACAAAGTGTATGCTTCAATTAAGACTCAAACCTAGATCCTCCAGATCATTGGCCCAGCTGTTCTAATCATTCAGCTGCCAAAGCAGCTTGCTTTTTTCATGAAAATGGTCAGTGGACCAGCCCATTTACCTGGTCAAATAAGGAGATAGATAGATAGATAGATAGATAGATAGATAGATAGATAGATAGATAGATAGATAGATAGATAGAATAAAATGTATTTCCCTGTACACATTGAATTGCCTGTGTGTGGATCATAGATTGAATATGAGAGAGATGAATGCTCCAGGGTCTCATTTGTGCTTCAATAGTTTGCCTAAAAATATTAGAATCTGGTTGACAGACTGGGATGTAACTCAGATGATGAGAGATATCTAAAAGGCTGACCTCTGTTTAGCAAGCAGGAAACAATACCAAGCACTGCATTTTGGCATAACAAAATCCATAGCCAGTAGCCTACACATTTGCAGGGGGTTCTACAGGCAAAGGGGGGTGTCACTGGTTCCAGTAATACGTAAGGTGCTTGGGTTAAATGATTCCAATATAATCAAGTTGGATGTGCACTGTTTAAATGTCAGTAGAGACAGGGTGGGGAACAAAGCTACCTGAGGGAGATAATAGTTGCACCACCACAGTAGTGATGGGTTGTCTTGTGACTGCAGTTTCTTCAGATTATCATGTGCCAGTACCCTTTCCTGATAGTGAGTAAGGACATTATTGTTAAGAATGGTACTGCATCAGACATAATTATGTTAAGCCTGAAGTTGTGGTTAGGAGATTTACTTCCCTGGGAAGCCCAGTCCAGCAAAGATCATAGGATGGACACATTTTCACCAGCCACTGAACTGGGTTTATTTGGACTGGGGTAGGGAATGAGATAAGCTGAGGGGGAAGCTTCTTATGATACCCTTATGGATATATTGATAGGAAATTACTTTTAAGATTCAGCTTTGCATATTCAGTTACATGCAGCCAAATATAGAGACCAACACACAGGGGAAGGTATCTGTGGGGACACCTAGCAAGTACCCACAACTTGAATGGAGGATAATGATGTGGTTGCTTCAGAAATAAATGTGGTAATAGTAGTGAGCTTTAATCAAAGATAAACGTGTCAGAGGGTGCAGGACTTACTGTGAAGGGAGCTACTTCAAGGAGGGATAGCTGGTAGCAGTAAGCATAAATCTGAGCCATAGTTGTTAAATGACACTAGATATCCTACTGAAAGAAATCCAGGGAGGATTACAAAGAGGAAGAGAGAAGGAGTTATGACAGGCATAGCTCTCAGATCTTATCTTATAAAACTTGAGTGAGGTACCCAAGGAGGTTAGTGACTCTTGGGTTAGAGGTACTCTGTATTCACTATTGTACATAGAATGGACTGCTGAGAGGGGGCTGAAGGAGGAGGATGTAACACACTAGGTGCTAGTCCCAAGGGCCTACTTTTAGGCACTTCCAGCCATAGACCACAAGATTCCTTGTTCAGACAATATAGGTGTAAAGTATACAAAAAAAAACTTTTTTGCAAAATTTGTATGGGCCAGACATTGCAAAAATACCAAATATTTGAAAATGCAGATGACAAAAGTAAGACTGCTGTGTGGCCTTAGCCTGTTACTGATGAATCATTTCAGAAGGTTGCCATGGATATTGCGTGGCTTATTACAGTCTCTTCAAGTAGGAGGTATATCTTGATAGTGATAGATTTTGTTACTATTTACCCTTAGACAGTGGCCTTGTCCACTATTAAGACAGAAAAAGATGGAAATACAGTGTTGAAAATGTTCGTCTGGGTCAGTTTTTGATTGGAGATACTGATGAGTGGGGATTTAGTTTTATATCAAACCTATTTGTGAAAAAGCTGTGGGGTAATCATTAAAGAATCACAGATGGAAATCATCTTATATTAAACCTTTTCAATAAAGTCTGACACTTTTTTATAAGATGTGGTGCTGTTGCAACAGATATTCTTTACTCAAATTCAGGAAATCTGAGCAGTGCAAGAGCTTAGAAATGTGGAAAGTGCACGTAAAGTGTTAAACTAAGCCAAGAACAAACGGCAACCTCGGAAAGACCAATGAGCGTACAAATTCACTTGATTCTTCCAAGCGGAACGCATTTATTGATGAAAATACAACAGAATATAAAATACAAATTGGATGTTAAGCGCTTTCACTCGTAAAACAGAGCTTCTTCAGAACATCCTTCACAAGTACAAATCATTATTTAAATACTAAAATTGGCGCCAAAAATAGTGCTCCATACCTCCTTCCTTAAAGAGATACAGCAACATTACATGACACATCACTGATAATTGTACATACAACAACCTGATAATATCATGATTAATGACTATATCAGTAACTTGTCTAAAAATAAATAGATGTGTATTAAAATAGTAATACTGATGAAATGCAGTATGTATAAATGTGCTAAAAGATCCAATGTCTTAATATAAACCATAACAATCAATTCTAAAATACATTCAAACCTATTATTTTTATATGTTGTTATTGTGAAAGAATTTTTGAAAAAAATTCTTAATAAATTCTTAAAAAATAATTCATTGTTTAACATTTCAATATTGATGTATAAATGTATAAATAAATATATATAATAAAAATATAAATAGGTATATATGTTTAAAAACCAATAAATCAATTAAATCAATTCCTATTATCTAATGTCCCATTCAAGAATGGGTTTGCAAGAAATAAATTCATTTAAACCTGGGGGGTTTGCTGCATTGAGGTAGAGCTGCCACCAAACTTCCTTGAAACTTAATAATTTCTTTGCATCCCCACCTTTGGGATTGTTGTAAATTATGTCCAAAATCCCAAATTTAAACTTGTGATCAGTCCCCATCTTCTCCACATGCCTCTATAATGCATTATTGCCATCTTTTCGGGATATACTATAAATGTGGTCATACATTCTCTTCTTAAAGTTTCTTTCAGTTTTTCCCACATAATAGCTGGGGCATGCATCACATATGGCGATATATATAACCATTCTGGTATTACAATTTCCATCTTTCAACTTTAAAATTGTACTGTAATTGTTGAAAATGCTTAACTTGTGTGCCTCAAAAATATGTTTACATTGATTGCACTTGCCACACTTCCTTGTACCCTTTGACATGTGGTTCTTCCTTTGGTTCTTACAATACCCTGATCATAGTTATTATATTCAAGGAGTTTCTTGATATTGTCTCCCATTTTAAATACCACCCCTGGTCTATTTCCCACCACTTTTCCTATATTGGGTTCGGAATCTACTACACACCAAAATCTATTGATGATTTCCATAATTTTATCTGACACTGGGTTATATGTTAAAATGAATGATTTTTGATGTGTACTACGTCATTTCTCGAAATAATAGAATTGGATTCCTTCTTACTGAACAAGCCAGATCCTAATAGGGGTTTGTATTTCAAACCCCATTCACTTAACACATATTTTCCTATATTATCCAACATGGACAACGGGTAGTTCCTATCCCTGAACAGTTTTGTAATAAATTCAATTTCTTCCTGCATGACCTGTGAGTTAGAGGTCATGCGGGCAGCACGAATGCATTGTCCCTTAAAAATATTCTGTTTCAATTTGGTAGGATGAAAACTGTCATATGCCAAATAATCATTGGAAAATGTCTTTGTCCTATGTATTCTGGATTGTAGGTTGTCGTTGTACGCGTATATGTAAGTGTCCAAATAAGCCAATCCCTCATTGCTCGTACTGTGTGTAAATTTCAAAAAATTACTACTCTTGTTGAGAAATTCAATGAAGGTGTCCAATTCCTCATTGGAACCCCCCCATAAAATATACATGTCATCCAAGAATCTTGAGTAGTGAAGGATTTTGCTGAAATGCATGCTGGGGAATAAATGTGATTCCTCCCAATCAACCATAACCAAATTAGCGAATATGGGAGCACAAGCTGCTCCCATTGCTACACCTCTTGTCTGTTTGAAGTGTTCTCCTTTGAAGTGTATAAAATTGTTATCCAAAACCATAGTCATAAACTCCATTATAAGACAGGTCTCATCCCATGTCAAGCTTGAATATTTATTTATACTGTTACAAAACGCTTCCAATCCTTCATTCTTGGGAATGCTAGAGAACAGATCAATCACATCAATAGTGACAAAGAGATGTTCCTTCTTCCATTTATTCTGAGATATTTGTTTAAGAATTCCCAAGAGTCTTTCACCATATGAGGGATGTTGTTGTATACTAACTTGAGTTTGATATCTATGTATTTCCCTATATGATATGTTTTTGAATATTTTCCTGACACTATGGGTCAAAATGGGGGGTCAGAAGTGCTCTCACATTTTCCAATGATTATTTGGCATATGACAGTTTTCATCCTACCAAATTGAAACAGAATATTTTTAAGGGACAATGCATTCGTGCTGCCTGCATGACCTCTAACTCACAGGTCATGCAGGAAGAAATTGAATTTATTACAAAACTGTTCAGGGATAGGAACTACCCATTGTCCATGTTGGATAATATAGGAAAATATGTGTTAAGTGAATGGGGTTTGAAATACAAACCCCTATTAGGATCTGGCTTGTTCAGTAAGAAGGAATCCAATTCTATTGTTTCGAGAAATGACTGTAGTACACATCAAAAATCATTAATTTTAAGATATAACCCAGTGTCAGATAAAATTATGGAAATCGTCAATAGATTTTGGTGTGTAGTAGATTCCGAACCCAATATAGGAAAAGTGGTGGTAAATAGACCAGGGGTGGTATTTAAAATGGGAGACAATATCAAGAAACTCCTTGAATATAATAACTATGATCAGGGGTATTGTAAGAACCAAAGGAAGAACCACATGTCAAAGGGTACAAGGAAGTGTGGCAAGTGCAATCAATGTAAACATATTTTTGAGGCACACAAGTTAAGCATTTTCAATAATTACAGTACAATTTTAAAGTTGAAAGATGGAAATTGTAATACCAGAATGGTTATATATATCACCATATGTGATGCATGCCCCAGCAATTATGTGGGAAAAACTGAAAGAAACTTTAAGAAGAGAATGTATGACCACATTTATAGTATATTCCGAAAAGATGGCAATAATGCATTATATAGGCATGTGGAGAAGATGGGGACTGATCACAAGTTTAAATTTGGGATTTTGGACATAATTTACAACAATTCCAAAGGTGGGGATGCAAAGAAATTATTAAGTTTCAAGGAAGTTTGGTGGCAGCTCTACCTCAATGCAGCAAACCCCCCAGGTTTAAATGAATTTATTTCTTGCAAACCCATTCTTGAATGGGACATTAGATAATAGGAATTGATTTAATTGATTTATTGGTTTTTAAACATATATACCTATTTATATTTTTTATTATATATATTTATTTATACATTTATACATCAATATTGAAATGTTAAACAATTAATTATTTTTAAGAATTTATTAAGAATTTTTTTCAAAAATTCTTTCACAAATAACAACATACAAAAATAATAGGTTCAAATGTATTTTAGAATTGATTGTTATGGTTTATATTAAGTCATTGGATCTTTTAGCACATTTATACATACTGCATTTCATCAATATTACTATTTTAACACACATCTATTTATTTTAGACAAGTTATTGATATAGTCATTAGTCATGATATTATCAGGTTGTTATATGTACAATTATCAGTAATGTGTCATGTAATGTTGCTGTATCTCTTTAAGGAAGGAGGTATGGAGCACTATTTTTGGAGCCAATTTTAGTATTTAAATAATGATTTGCACTTCTGAAGGATGCTCTGAAGAAGCTCTGTTTTACTGAAAGCGCTTAACATCCAATTTGTATTTTATATTATGTTGTATTTTTAATAAATGCGTTCTGGAAGAATCAAGTGAGTTTAGAAATGTGTACATTGCTAAGTTCACCTGTATAGGACTCATTATCGATATAAAAAACAAGAATCACACTAGCCAGCACCCCTTTATTACCAAAACTATTTTACTGGTATAATTTCACAGTTAACCTAAACAAAATTTTATAGCTGAAGCTCAGCTCATCATACGATAAAACATAAAAGTTTTCAGCACAGCCTAGAAGCAATGCTCACACACATAATATCCTAAATGCATTTTAGCCAAATCTATAGTAGCAAAATTAAACTCTCACACCTCACTGTGGCACACAACATTCATGGATTAAAACAATGGCCATCCTAGCTTGCAAAGTCTTGATATCTACAAATACACTCTACTCGAAAACAAATTAAATTAATACAGATCTAGGTGACAGAGCACCTGGTGCTGATTTTTTGACATTATGGAGCACTATATCTTGAAGCATGCATTTTTAAATCATCATGGAAATCCTAATACAACGAAACTGCCTTTTTGCCCCAAAAATGTGAACTGACATAAAACTTCTGAGAACTTTTCCATCCCAATATGAACAGCATTTACCTCTATGTGTGCCACCAACATGCAGTAATAGTACTGTTAACTTGTTAAGCTATTCAGTTCACATTATATAACTAAGACTAGCTACCAAAGCCAATTACATTTTATCACTCCTTACTCCTCCTGACCTCTTTTTAATCCTCTTACTATTGACCCCTTTTATTATATAACAGTGTATAATATTGAAATTTATGGCATGGTATTATGCCAACTTCCTAACTCATTCTATTTTTCTTTTTTTTTTGAGTTATTCTATTGTTTAGCTTAACATATAATTCTTCATAGCAAAGCTTCTGCTCCAGATAATCAATATTTGTAATAGAATAGAATTGCTTATCTGCAATTATACCATTCAAACCTTGAAATGAGCACTAAATGTAGGAATGGTTTCTAATTATACCTTATATATATCATTAGTATGTTTGTTATAGGTAATAATTATCCTGTCCGTTTCTTTACTTTGAATGTTGCTGGACCATATTTCTCTAACACACATTAATCTGAACACATATATTAAACTTTATAACAATTATTGTCCATATCCTGTAGCTGTGAAATCACTCAGACATTTTCAGTTACTCCATATGGTTCTCCTCACTATTATTTGAAACATATATTCACATCATTTGACCTTTTATAACATTCTGAAACATATATCTTCAAGGTGCATACTGGATCTATGCATATAGGTATTGTTTTTAGCTGATTTCTTATGCACAGCTGTTATAATTGTGCCATGTTGTGGACTGGTCAAAGTCATCATCATCATCATCATCATCATCTTCTTTCAGCTGTTCCCCATTAGGGGTATACAGCAGATCATCTGTTTCCATTTCTTCCTGTCCTCTGCATCGTGCTTTGTCACACCAACCACCTGCATGTCCTCTCTCACCACATCCATAAATCTTATCTTAGGCCTTCCTCTTTTCCTGTTATCTGGTAGATTCATCCTTAGATCTTTTTCCAATATGCTCAGCATCCCTCCTCAGTACATGTCCAAACCAGCGTAATCTTGCTGCTCTGGCTTTGTCTCCAAACCTTCCAACCTGGGATGACCTTCTAATATAATTTTTCCTAATCCTGTCCACCCTCATTACACCCAGTGCAAATCTTAACATCTTTAACTCTGCCACATCCAGCTCTAACTCCTGTCTTTTTGTCAGTGCCACTGTCTCCAACCCATATAACATAGCTGGTCTCACTACCCTCTTGTAGACCTTCCTTTCACTCTTACTGGTTTTCGTCTGTCACAAATCACTCCTGACACTCTTCTCCACCCACTCCATCCTGCCTGTACTCTCTTCTTCACCTCTCTTCCACACTCACCATTACTCTGAACTACTGATCCCAAGTATTTAAACTCATCCCACTTCATCACCTCTACTCCTTGCATCCTCACCATTCCTCTATCCTCCCTGTCATTCACACACATATATTCTGTCTTAGTCCTGCTGACTGTAATATCCCAAAAAAATAAATTCTAGACTAAGATGCCGTAATTTTAAACTTTAAAAAGTATGTAGTGCATATCAAATAATCCACAAAGCTTTGCAACTAATCCACTATTCCTTCAGAGAAAGAAAGTTTTGTCAACAATGTAGTTATGAAAATAACTTTTTAAAAATAATTTTGTTCATTAAACACAAATTAATCTTCCTAAGTAAATAAAATACTTGCATAGGAATTGGCAACAGGAGTACCAATAGCTATTCCTTCTTAGGATGCAACTGTGTTGCTAAATAAGAAGACATTATTTTATAAAACCAATAATAAAAGTTTGAATAATTAGACAATTTATTTAACTTTGTCTAACAGATTTAACTCTTGTATTAAATATTGTGGTAAATAAGTCTACAGCTACTGTATTGAAGATATAACTTTGTCACATATGTTGTTTGCACCATGAGTGTACCTTATCTAAAATCTTTACTGTTGTTAATAAAACATTTCCTTCAGCAGAAACATTTTTCAATCTGCATTCCAAAATGTGGATATTAGATCAGTTGACCACACCCTAGCTGAATTATAGGTCTCAGTGCTGGCTTTTCCATGTCTATATGGATTTTGGTTAAATAATAATAAATGAACATCTTGGGTGAGGGTATAAAAGTAATTAAGATTATCAATGATGATGGAGATGCTTCAAATGCAGATCATAAATAGCAGTGTTTACTCTTGCTATGATATTTGACAATTCAGCTTCTCAATTTTCTTATGTGCATGTGTCATAAAATAACTATAAACACTATCAAAAAGAATCATTTCTGTTTATAATCACTGTTTCCACATCTTGATCAGTGCTTTTTATGATTATATCTTGAGCGATCAACAGAGGAATTTAATGTTAGTCTCCCTGAATCAGTCAGATATGAATACTATTAATGCCTTGTTTTTCATTATATAATTGGTGCTTGTTACCCTAACAAGCCTTTTGAAAGGAATTAATTATGGGGTGATTATTTGCAATAAAAGTGCTTGATTTGCATAATGGAGCTTGTTCCAACAAGGGGCTTCTATTGAAAGTAAGTTTATAATTCACATTTCTAGTAAATTTGACAGTCAGGTCTGGCTATTAGAAATATTGTCATCACAGGTGAAAATAAAAGTGAAACCAATACTGAGTTCTAAAAAAACGAAACCACAGAGCAAAACAATGAAGGAGCTCAGAATGCTCGTACACAGTCCCATATAGCATGGCGTCAATCACAGGCAAATGAATACTCCACTGTTGTAGAAGGATAAAAAATATAGGGTTTTATTAACAGACAGGGTAGGCTATATTTTTATCCTTCTGTCAGTCTTCACTGTGACTATTATATTTTATTTGGCTGTTACAACAGAGCATTAACTCCTACAAGCAGTGTTTTTATCTTATTCAATACTGAGTTCTGATGCAGTTAAATTATAATCTGGGGCATTAAAATCAATGTTGCCACTGCTGGTGTGCCTTGTACTTTAATGCCAGTCCTTGGCAGCTCTGTCCTGAGCTTTTTCTTCCTCCTCTTCTTCCTCTTGGTAGGTTGTTTGCTGGTCTCTCAGGCATTGCTGGTGGATTAGTTTGAAGTAGTCCCTCGAATTGTTCCACTAAATGGTCCAGAGCCCAACCAATGTTAGCATCACCATGATTAGGTGTACAACCTGGGAAGACATTCTTGTGGTCAATGAAGCAATGTTGGTGACATCTCAGTTAGCTTAATGTGATCAGATGTAGTTCCTGCATACTGTTGTTGATGCTAATGGTGTGAAAGGTAACAGTAAATTCACTCTGGGGGTTCCAGATGTGTCCTTCTTGGACAGGGGCACTTGAAGCTGATTGTGAAAATAAAGGTAGAACTTGGCTAGGCTTATGTAAGCTCTAGGGCCATTAGCCGAGTAACTCCCTTATGATCCTATGATACTGATTTTACTGGTGTGATTGCAAAGACAAGGACTGGGGGGGGGATAGCTGGCCTTAAAATTATTTAAATCTTGTGTTAACTTCCTTTTCTTTGCAGCAATGAGTTTTTATTCAAGAATCAGTAAAACATCCATCATATCATTATACAGCTTCTTATTTTCTCCACTTAGCTCATTCATTTTAGAGGGTATCTAACACTTATTTCACTGAAAAACTGTTATTCCATGGATTCATACCGATCCATCAGTGACATAAATTCATTTACTAAATTTCAGGTTAAAGGCCTGTGATCTTTGTAACAGTTCTGAATATGGATTTCCATCATATCTTTAAGATTCTAAGCCATCTTGGAATTACTTTTATGGTTCAATTAAACTTTTCAACATAAACACTGCCATAAAGGTCTGAGATTTCTGTGCTAACAAGGAATTGTAGTTAAGTCATGAGTTCCATGAGATGAAGCACTGGCTTGGATTTTGCCTTCTTTCGGCTACTTAAGTTACCTTCTGGGACATTTTTTACTAAATGTGCTTTCAGGGCATGGGAATGGTTAACAATACAGAATGTTCAGTTTCACCATCACTGCTTTTGACCAGAGCAATGACAACAGAATCTCTGAATAAACATCTACATCTGTTTTGCAGTTAAGAGAAACTATTTTCTGAATAATAATGAACTGGAAGTAAATGAAGTAAATATAGCAGAAAATTGTACTCATGGAAGTCATGATTTTTCTAACACTTCATTTGTTAGAACAAGATAGATTCTTACTAGGCTAATGAACTGATGGGCCTTTCTAAGCCTAGCCAAGTTTTTCTTAGAGAATAATAGGTTCATAGGTCGTTACCAGGCTATCGGCCCTTGGGCCTATACAAGCCTAGCCATAACAATTCCCTGGATATGTATTCCCACAATATTTACTTCCCTGGACCCCTGTCTAGCAGGGCGGCTGACATGATACCCGGGGTGAATTTCCTATCTCCCATCCAATCGTCAAGGTTCCTTTTGAAGAGGGCCAAGGAGGACATTGAAGAAAAAGCATTTATAAGCTACCTCTGTCCATAAGGGACATGGGTGCCAGGCCTGGTGTAAATTTCCTGTTCCCCATCCACTAGTCTAGCTTATGCTTAAACAGGGTAATAGACAAACGCAGCTTCACTTGGAAGGGAAGCTTGTTCCATAGCAGTGGCAGCCTCTAGGACACATATCTGTCTCTCTAGACAAAATTCAGGTCCCTAGAACTTGTATTTCGGATACTGTTTGCCTTAGGAATATGCAGGAGATACATAAGTGTGGGGTTTGCAGATGCCTTTTAAGCCATGGATAGATCACCCCTCAGCAACCTATAGGAGACAGAATAGAAGGAAAGGGTTTTAAAGCGCTCTGCATAAGACAGGTTATGACTGATTAGTACATTTCACAATAACAGAAAACAAGCTCTGCAATGATAAAGAAGGCACTTTCATCAGCATTTACAATATTTACACACTAGTTAACAGTGCCAGTGTGTGCACTCAAGGTATTTAACTGCATAATAACAGCAGCTACAACTTGAAGATATTTTAATACTGTAGTTAAGGTGAAACTTAGTAAACGTATGGGTTTGGGAAAGGAGGAGTAACTCAGGAGATACCATAAAAGTCAGGAAAGAACAGGATAGTGTCATGGGTATAGAGAAGGTAAAATGAGGAGAAGAAACTTGGTGTATCAGATGGTAACATGTGACCAACAGCTTTCCCACTTTAAGGTACAGTGTAACATATAAATACGTTCTTGAAGGCAGTTTTTCAAGGAATTTGATTGATGAATTCAGGAAGTTTATAACAGACATATCCTACCAGACTTGAAAATGCTAAGACCCCATTTTGTTTTCTTGATTAAGACACTAATGCAAGATAGAATGAATTTGACTTTAGGCGTATTGCTGGACTGTGCAAATGAATCAGTGTTTGGGTACACAGGCATCTGTTATGGCTTCATGAGAATGGTGTGGGTCATACTGAGTGGCTTGGTAGATGAATTTCTGGTCCAAAGAATTAAACCTGCTTTAGTGGCTGGCAGTGGTGCTTAGATGCAAATGTTCAGTTGTGTTGTGTATTTGCCATGGTTTAGATGAATGGCTAGATTTTAAACTGGTTAGAACAGCAGAGGAATAAAGCAGAGCCAGTAATAAGTAAAAGCAGGCTGTGCAGATATGTACATGATGAACAGGGATTAGATCTACATAAAGGCTGTGCTTTGGATTAGTACAAAGCACAATTTTATTGCTATGTTGGACAAATGATAGGTTGTGTTTAATCAGTCATATTATCATATCATAAATGATGGTATTGGGGGTAAGGTGGCAAAATAGTTGCTAGTATACACATTGCATGAGTATTTCAGAGAGGGGAAGAGAAAGACTATGTGGTTAAAAATTGGATAGATTTCTGGTTCCTAATTTTTTATGAAGAAAAACATAGTGGAAGACTTCTAAAGTATCCAGGTAACATTAACCAAAATGTTACAGTCAGTCTCAACCATCAGTCTGTACACTATGTATGCTTTATGAATATGACTCTTAGGATGGAAAACAATGGAAATAATCTGGGAACTATCCATGCATTCCCCCATTACTAAACTGTTAGACTTGAAAGTAGCAGTGATAGCAACTAGCAAATTAAGAAATGCTGACCATACATCCCTATCCATAGCAGTAATTTCCAGCTCTTCATGTTCCCAGGCAAGCTGAGAGGTATAATCCCTCCAGGGTATCCTGGGTTTACCCTAGAGTCTCCTCCCAAGTGGACTGTGGCAAATTCACTTCCCATGGCTGCAAGCAGGAAAAATCTTTATTAGATGTCCAAGTGATCTCAATTGACTCATCTCAACATGAATGAGGAGTAGATGTACATTCAGATCTTCTTGGTTTGCTTAGCTCCACACACTACTATGTCCAATGCTCCCTTTCCCTACAAAGGAACACTGTATCTGTTACTTATATCCAAAATGCAACTCATAGTCACTTCCCAAAGTTCATAACCCACTACACGGTCTGCTCAAGGTCCATTTGCTCAAGTTTAGTTTGATTAAAGATGTTCAACTGTACATTTGTTTTTTCATGTTTTATCACAACCATTTTTTTGGTATTTAGTGCCTTCCAGCCATCAGCCCTCTGCCAAACTATTGGCTCATTCTTTCTAGATGAGCGTTGCTCCCAGACCATTCATTTCCATGGAGTGACAGTCAGTTGTTGAGGTCATCATTGAGATATCTATCAAGAATTGTTTTATGTCAACAATAGCCCCTCCATGAAGTGGGGACAAGCAACTGCAAGACAACTGGGCCCTCCCAGTGTGAGGGCACACTACTGTGCACCTACAGTGATGGCTACATGTTGGAGGTGCACACTACTATGCACCTACAGTGATGTCTACATGTTGGAGGTGCACACTACTGTGCACCTACAGTGATGGCTACATGTTGGAGGCACACACTACTGTGCACCTACAGTGATGGCTACATGTTGGAGGTGCACACTACTGTGCACCTACAGTGATGGCTACATGTTGGAGGCACACACTACTGTGCACCTACAGTGATGGCTACATGTTGGAGGCACACACTACTGTGCACCTACAGTGATGGCTACATGTTAGAGGTGCACATCACTGTGCACCTACAGTTTTGGCTACATGTTGGAGGTGCACACTACTGTGCACCTACAGTGATGGCTACATGATGAAGGTGCACATCACTGTGCACCTATAGTGATGGCTACATGTTGGAGGTGCACACTACTGTGCATCTACAGTGATGGCTACATGTTGGAGGTGCACCTACTGTGCACCAACAGTGGTGTCTACATGTTGGGGGTGCACACTACTGTGCATCTACAGTGATGGCAACATGTTGGAGGTGCACACTATGGTGCATCTACAGTAATGGCTACATGTTGGGGGTGCACACTACTGTGCATCTACAGTGATGGCAACATGTTGGAGGTGCACACTACGGTGCATCTACAGTAATGGCTACATGTTGGAGGTGCACACTACTGTGCACCTACAGTGATGGATACATGATGGAGGTGCAAACCACTGTGCATCTACAGTGATGGCTACATGTTGGAGGTGCACACTACTGTGCACCAACAGTGGTGTCTACATGTTGGGGGTTTTGTAGCCAAATGCCCATTTTTGTGCCACCTTTGCATCATCTCTCTTCTCCAAGGGATTTGCCTTAGACAGTCTAGGCTTGACCCCTCCACTAGAAACATTCTGATCCCCCCACAGGCTCCAAAAGACACCTGAACCACTAATCAAAGCTGGGTCACTAGGTCTGTAGTTAGGAATTTATCCTCCAGGGCCAGTGTAGCCTGAACCACTAATCAAAGCTGGGTCACTAGGGCTGTAGTTAGGACTTTATCTCCCAGTGCCAGTGGAGCTTGAGCCACTAATCAAAGCTGGGTCACTAGGGCTGTAGTTAGGACTTTATCTCCCAGTGCCAGTGGAGCTTGAGCCACTAATCAAAGCTGGGTCACTAGGGCTGTAGTTAGGACTTTATCCCCCAATGCCAGTGGAGTAGACATTGCGGTGACATGCTTTCCCCTCTAATTATGTGCCTTAATCTGTCTCTAAAACCCAAATATATTATACAAAGAGAGGGTTTTGTCATTGCTGTAGTTTATGCTCTTTCTCTTAATTGTAGTGAACATTTAATAACTATAACAGAGTAAAGGGTAACTGGTGGTAACTTATCCCACAAGGTTATGCAGAGATAGTTGCACTCTCAAAACAAAAACTTCTTTTTTGTCTGGTGTGATTTCAAATGTGTGTTTCCATGCAAATACTTGTGCTTAGATGTTGTGTGTACTTGTTGGAATACCTCTGAGGAATTAGGGCAAATGAACAGAACTCCAGTGCATGTTAGAGACAGTCTTTTGAGCTTAAGAGACAATATCCTTTTCAGCAATAAAGATGTAACCCTTACCTATCCAAACTGGTAATTTTTATGACCATAAACTCTATCTTAATATGCTGTCCATGAAAATTACAAACACAATGTGAAACAAGATATACCCTAGATGGAGTCCTACACCCATCTTGAATATATTTGACTTAGTGCCAAGAATGTGAACACAATGCTTGCTCCTCAGATACAGGGACCAGATGGTATACAGCAGTGGCCCTATGACTCCGTGCTGTTATAGTACCTTCCACAAGACATTCTAGGATACACAGTCATGTGATCTCCCCAAGTCCATAACATACATGTAGACAGTATTGGCAGGCTGCCATGATTCTTTGAATATTTGTTCCTGTCGAAGAGTTCATTCATTGTTCCTCAGCCAGGACAGAATCTATATTGCTTTTTCTGAATCAGATGCTTCACTATAGGATGCAGTCGCCCTTCCAAAACCCATGCTTCCCAGGCAGGCTGTAAAGTTCAACACACCCTTCTCTGCCCTTTAAAAATGGGTCCCTCTACTTCATTTTAGCAATCCTGAGGTACTATCCTTGCCTTCCATCAACACTGAAAACACAAACTGTCTACAGCATCCTAACGATGTCCAGTACCTTCAGCATGTCCAGAAAGATCTCATCCACTCTTGCATTCTTACTGCAGCATAACTGTTTAATCACTGCAGTGACCTCATCTGCTAAAATGGATCTATTTCCTCCATCTGCTTCTAGCACCACAGACATGCACAGCCCAGACTTGGTTTCAGGAGTTCCTTATAGAAAGTGCTCCTTCTGTTCCTTCTACATCTCAACAATGTGTCCAGTTAAAGTCAGCATTTCTCCATCCTTGTTCAGTGCCCTGAGTTATGATACAGTTTGCAAGAACCTCTTTAAGGCCACCCAAAAATCATTCTCCATGATTTGAAAAAACTCCCACACCATAGCAATTACATCCACTTTACATTTTCATTACAAATGCATCTTAACTGAAACATTTACACCATAAATGATCCCATTAACAGTCAAACAGTGATTCCAAGTCAGTGTGTTTAACACATTCACTCCAGAGCAGCTCAGTAAATGCTGCCTGCTTACTTCCACCATAGGAAGAACAGTGCAGCCTGAGCTCATTTTCAGATGACCCATTTGTAATACCATACAGGAAACAAATGTTCATAACTCTAACCATAAGAGCTAGACTAAAAGTGTAAATGTGAAAGTTGTTCAGCAGACACTGACCTTTCCAACAGTATAAATGTTGATAGTTCCTATTTAAGCCATTATTAAATATTTGCCAAGGAATGCTGATACTGTGCATATGTTTACCTTTTTGGTACAACAAATCACAATATCCTGGTGAATGTACTATGTAGATCCATACAATTTGTAATTAATTTGTTTGTATGACTGTCAGCTTTAAAATGATACCTTAACCATTATTGTGTGATGCTGCATTACAGATATATTCACAGAAACATGATTAATGTTATATTTCTCATAACTGATAAATAAACAAAGCATAGTATCTCATCACCTGTAACATTTATTATTTTATTTATTTATTTTACATTTGTTGACCGGGCTAGTCCAGCTGGATACATATCCATTTTCAGCAGAGGCCCGGGGAGAAAAGCTCCTCGTGAGTACAAAACAATGTTTGATGTTAATCAAATAAAAACAGTAATTAAATTCAAAGTTTAACAAATAGAAGTACTATACACAATTAAGCTATTTTATGCAAAAAAGAACATATTGAAGTAAGTAGTTGGGTAAAAATAAGTAAAAAGTACAGTACAGGAACACACTAGAAAGAGGTGTGTTAACATAAGATACTAGAGTGACAAAGAGAGATATTAAGATAT
Source organism: Protopterus annectens (assembly GCF_019279795.1). Lineage (NCBI taxonomy): Eukaryota > Metazoa > Chordata > Ceratodontiformes > Protopteridae > Protopterus > Protopterus annectens. The sequence goes on along the minus strand of NC_056744.1, from coordinate 1,695,450,409 downwards.
AAGAGAGAGTCCAAATTAGTTGAAAGACAAGTAATGCTTCTGGGTTCCAGTATGCAGGTAGATTATGCAGACATTAAGATTTAGAAATTTAGTGAGAAGACAAGAGATGTTAGTCTGGGTTAAGACAGGTGCATAGCCAATGTGTTTTAAGGTAGGATTTAAGCCTGATTTTGAATTGTGTAAGTGATGGTAGTGAGGTTAGGTCACTGGGAAGAGAGTTCCAGGATTTACCAACGGTGTTAGAGAATAGAGAGTCCCCTGCCTTGTTGTTGGCTTTGTGTGTTAGTACTAGCATTTTAGTAGCTGAGCGCAGGGTTTTAAGGTTACTGTAGGGGATGATAAGGTTGGTAAGAATTGGTGTGTTACTAGGCTGATACAGGATTTTATAGGCAAATATTAATTGATTAAGTAGAAGTAGGTTAGGTAACTCTAGCCAACCAAGATTTTTATAATTAATACAGTGGTGGGTCCTAAATGTAGAGCCAGTTGCACATCTTGCAATATTGTTGTAGGAGACTACTAGTTTGTTCATATTGGTTTTTGAGAGGTTAGTATATATAGGGGAGGCATAGAGGAGGGTAGAGATTAAGTGGGTCTGGGCAATAGTAGATCTTGCTAGTGGGGTAAGAAAGGATTTGATTCTATATAGTGAGCCTAGTTTTTGTTAACTGTTTTTATGGTATTGTTTATGTGGGCTTCAAAGTTAAGGTTATTGTCAATTAGTACCCCTAGGAGTTTTGTGTTAGAGTCAGGGGATATGATAGTTCCATTGTTAGAAGTGACAGTAAAGTTTAGAGGTGTGTGTCTATGGGTGGGAGTAAAAAGTAGACGTTTGTTTTTTTAGGATTTAGGATAAGACATTGATGTTGTAGCCAATCCTCAACTGTGTTAAACACTTTTTGGGTAAGAGATTGCAGGTCTGCTGGATTTGGGGCTGTGCAGATTAATGTGGAGTCATCGGCATATTGTATTAAGGAGGCCTGAGGAATAACAGTGTACAGGTCATTGATGAAGACAGAGAATAGAAGTGGTCCAAGTATAGCACCTTGGGGGACACCTAGTGAGATGGGGAGATAGGTTGTTCCCCCACATGACTGCTTGTTGCCTATTGCTTAAGTAGGATTCAAACCATTGTATAGAAAGAGTATCAAGGGACAGGTTTTTCAGTGTGTTAATGAGAAGTTTGTGGTTAACCATGTCGAAGGCTTTGGACAGATCAATAAAGAGGGCTGAGGATAGAGTGTTGTTATTGCGATTTTTATTTATACAGTCGGAGAAGGATAAGAGGGCAGTAGTAGTACTGTGAAATGGCCTGAAACCGTGTTAGCAGTTAGCTAGCAAGTTGTTGTCTATAAGGTGTTTTAACAGTTGCTTATGAATGCATTTCTCCATGATTTTGGCCAAAGGAGAAAGTATGGCAATAGGTCTGTAATTGGATAGTTCCCTAGAGTTTCCACCCTTATGAAGGGGGATAATATGTGCAATCTTCCAGGTGATAGGAATTGCACCTTCAGAGATTGTTCTGTTAATCAGAATGGAAACTGGGTAGCTAACGCATCTGCTGCTTTCTGCAGATATTCAGCAGGAAGGAGATCGGCTGCAATGGTGGTAGGTTTGAGTTTTTGTAGGAGGGTACGGATAAGGGATGTAGAGATGGGTTTGAGATGAAATGGGGGAGGTAAGGTAGTATTATGGGATGTTAGAGGTGAGCTGTTGGGAGATAGTTGGTTGGCAAGAGACAACATAGACTACACATCAGCGTACGTGCTGTGTGGCTCAATGTCAGCTTCACAATGATGCCTCATTTGTGTCGTCACCATGCTCCCTTGTAAATATATGGACATAATAATGAGAAATACTGCAAATGTATAATTGTCATAATCCTACAAGACTAAACAAACTGTCATATCTGTACATGTGTACAGCATACAGACACAGTTCTTGTACCATGTTGTAAGAACTAACACTGTCTTCAAAATGAGATATTACTTGGCACAATTAAATGCTCCCTAGCAAAGTTATTTACCAAACTATGAAAAAAATCATAATTTCCATAACCTAAGTCCTAAACAAACTGTGATATCTGTACATGTACAGCATACAGACACTGTTATTTTACCATGTTGTATATACTGATACAGTCTTCAAAATGAGGGATTACTTAGCACATTGACATGCTCCCTAGCAAAGTTATTTACAAAATATGAAAAAAAATCATAATTTCCATGACCTAAGTCCTAAACAAACAGTGGCGTCTATACATGTGCACAGCATACAGACACAGTTCTTTTATCATGTTGTAAGGGCTAATACTGTCTTCAAAATTAGGTATTACTTAGCATAATTACATGCTCCCTAGCAAAGTTATTTACCAAAATATGAAAACAAATCATAATTTCTATGACCTAAGTCCTAAACAAACTGTGATATCTGTACATGTGTACAGCCCATGAGCACAGTTCTTTGACCATATTGTTAAGGACTAATGCTATCTTCAAAATGAGGTATTAGCACAATGATATGCTCCCTTCCACAGTTATTCACCAAAATATTAAAAAATAAATAAATTTCATAACCCAAGTCATAAACAAACTGTCACATCTGTGCATGTGTACAGCATAGAGATACAGTTCTTTTACCAGCTTAAAATGAGGTTGAACTCAGCATGTTGACAAGTTCGCTAGCACACTTATTCAACAAAATATGAAGATTATCATCATTTTCATAATCTGAGTCACAGCATGTAATATCTGTAAATAGGAGTACAGCATACAACTACAGTTCTTTTACTGAGTTATAAGTAGTGAAACCAATGAGGTTTTCATAAAATGTAATAGAGTTTTACTTACCATAGTGGTCCTACTTGGTTATGGTTGTTTTCCATCCTTTGTCACTAGATACATGTTGTCAGCATTTCCTTCATTGCTGCCATCACACCATTATGGGAATAAGAAAAGAAATTGGGGGGGGGCTGTTGCATGACTCCACATATACAGAACCCAAAATCTGCCATGTGCATTCATCAATGTGACAACTTTGAGTAAAGTGAATAACAGTGGCAGCTGCATGAGGGTTTGACCTGACAAGTGATAATGACAGTGTTATACTGTAACTGCACATATTGCAAATTAATAATGTGATAATGACTCACATGTCATAACTGCAAGGTTCTACAAGTTCAGACAAGGGTGATAATTGCTGCACATAACCTGTTGAGCAGACATTCATTACATTCCTGATGCAGGTATAATGCAAGACTGAGTCATTATATCTCTCAGTAAAAGTAGGATAATATGTATATTACTGAGTACTTACTCTCACCAAAATTCTACACAAGGAAGAATAAAATGCATCTCACTGAACCATCCCTCTGATTAAAATCAGACACATAAGTGAAAAAGGCAGAAATATTATCCAGAATAGTTGATCAATGCTGCAATTAGTTTAAAATTAGTGATACAATATATCTCACCAAGCCCTTCCTCTTACCCAAACTGTACACATATATCAGACACACAAATAACAAAGTCAGAAATGTCTAAACTAACTGCTTAATCCATGCCTTCCTCTCACCCAAACTGTACACATATATCAGACACACAAATAACAAAGTCAGAAATGTCTAAACTATCTGCTTAATCCATGCCTTCCTCTCACCCAAACTGTACACATATATCAGACACACAAATAACAAAGTCAGAAATGTCTAAACTATCTGCTTAATCCATGCCTTCCTCTCACCCAAACTGTACACATATATCAGACACACAAATAACAAAGTCAATCAAAAAACTAAAAACTATCTTCTTAATCTCTCTCTCTCTCCCCCAAAACACACATATCAGACACACACACAACAAACAAAAAAATGTAAAAACTAACTTTCTTCTATGCCTTCTTCTCTCTCCCCAAAACTACACATCACATCACAACACACAACAAAAAAACAAAAAAAACAAAAAAATCCTGCTTAATCCCTGCCTCTTTCTCTCACACACCCAAAACACACACACAATACAACAAAACAAAAACAACAAAAAATAATTAATACATCCCATGCTCTTAATCCACCCAAACTGTCATGAATGATAAAGTCAAAAATATTGCCCAAAACATACAGCAATGGCATTTATCTGATTTAGCCATCCCTCTGATTAGAATCAAACACATAAGTCAAACAGGTTACTATAATTAGAAATCCCAAATTGGGAACATACTACAGATACTAACCAAATATTACATTTGTAGTCTGCTAGCCTGCATTGCTAGTTTTTAGTGATCTTCTGTACCTCTGCCATTTGACTGATAGGTGGAGTAACTGCCCTAGGTGCCTGCAAGCCATGTTCCAGCCTTTTCAGATAGTGTGAGACAATCTACCCATTTTTAAAGTGAATGATTGTGCCATTCACAAACAAGTTCTCTGTAATTTAAATAAAACAATCACTAAGGGAGTTACTGTTAGTCACAGTGCAAGAAAATTATACGTTTTGAAATTGGTGGCAAAGCATTGTGAGGTTATAGGTATGAAGTAAAAGACAAAAGGAGACTTGATAACATTGCATAATCAGAATCTAAAAACACCAGTATTCATTAGTGTATGTAACATGTGTAGAATGAGTTTTTCAATGAGCACTTGAATAATCAAACATTTTAGCTGTCTTTCACAGAGGAAAGCAAGAGATAGCAATTAAAAATACAACCTGAAAGATAGAAACAATCCTTAAAAATGGCATTACATCAGAATTTATAAATATTCTGAATATGCATATGTTTACTGCAGATACTGAGGCACAACTGCAGAATAACATTTACAAACTGAATTCTGCATGGCACATGAAAGGGACCATATAATGGTTACCATCAAAATGTCATAACAAAATTCCAAATTCTTACAAAGCTTTAATCCTGCACAAAAATCAGTCAGTAAAAATTTAGAGAAGAAATATTTTACACTAGGACTCAGTAAGAAACATAATAAGAAGGAAAGGTCTTAGCAAAGGAAGGACACCCTCCACAGCTTGAATAAGCAAGTTAGACATCTTAAGTCCTCCAGATCTAACTATGAAACCAAATTAGCATCCCTGGCTAAGGATAATCACAAGGCTACAACTATAACTACATCCCAAATTTTAAAGAAATGGTTCAGATTTGTGCAGAACTAGTAGTGCATGGTACCACTCAAATGGAACCTTTGAAAATTGCGAACCTACTAGCTGAAAGGGTCAGCAAAAACTTCACTCCACTGTCCCCACCAATCATACTCCAAAATATACCTGTCACCAGTCCTCTACCAAGCATCTCCAAAGAGCAGGTCCTAACCGCCCTCTCCAGTTCAGCCTGGAGAGTGTGTACTCAATGAGTTTACAGGATGTATTAACTAACAAAGCAATATTATAGAAAAACAGAGGCAATGTAACTGAAATTATAACATTTAAAGTGTGTTTACAAAAGATCTAGAGAAAGAAAAGCAGCCATTGTGAGGCCACCTCCACAAAGAGGTCACTCGTCTTTGGCATCTATTTATAGTTGCTGTTCACTGTAAATGCTTACATTAGTGGTTGTTGTTTTACTGAGAGGTTACATCTAGGTTTAGAAATACATTGCTACCTCTAGATATGCTCTAAAAATATACTGTCATGACTGTAGAAAGTTGCATGTTTTAATTATTTAATTATTGTAGTTCTCTGTGTGATATTTTTAAGTATGGATAACTAAATTGAAGTTTGTCTGTTACTCCCAGAACATAAAAACAAGCAGAGATCTATTTATGTGAATAGAAAATACCATAAATCAAAAGTGCTAAGTGACAGTAAAATTGTGGCAAAAGAAAATAAAAACTGCATCTGGCAGTGAAATAATTGTTGTTGCTGTGGTTGGATACTGAGAACATAGATGGCAGAGACACAACTTTCAAACACTTTAAATATGTTTGCAAATGGCAGTTATTTTTATGGACAAACTACGGAAAACATGCAAGAAAGAGAACTGCATGATAGGCTTCAAGTACGCCTCAGTAACATCTTCACATATTTTTGAGGAACTGTGTATCATAAACAGATACTTTCAATTAATCCAGAGTGTCTGTGCCCTGTAAAGAAATTATCTATTCAAGAAAGAAGTTGCTTTCAAATGAAGTAGCATAAGCCATACATTTCTGACAGGATCAGCCCCCTGTTTGCATTTCTTTTCCTTTCCTTGTGAGAGGCCTGGCTTCGTTTGGGTCTTCTCACTAAAGTATGTGTAATTAAAATATGCTGTGCACAGTGCATATGCAAACATCACACATTGCACATAAAGTGTTACAAATGGTTCTTGTGTACTTAGCATTTTTACTAGCATGACGCTACCATGCTAACAAGATGTGTGTTTGCAGTAAAACAAATGAGCAGAGTTCAGTAGTTGGAAAGTCTGAAAGCGTTCCCTAAAATTTGTGAGACAAGTGTCACTGTGTCTCTGATAGGTCATTCAAATAAGGAAAAGGTTGCTTATTACAAAATCCATATACAACTTGCAAGTAACAAACCCAACCGTTAAAACTGCACTTCAGCAAGCAGGAAGTAATGGTCAAAAACAGTGCACTTTCAGTATGAGGAACACCATTACCAAAGAATAAATAAAAAAACACGTACAACACAGTTTGCTCCTGTTGCTTTAAAGTTCCACATTAATTAAATTTCAGTTTCGCCATCCCACCTCCCCCACTCACTGAAGACCTGCCCAGCCATGTCTGTTTCTCAGCAAAGACGAACAATGATTCTTACTGTATGCTTAATGTCCGATAAAAGTTACACCAGAAAGGAGATGTTTTTACTTTTATCAGCACTACCCCAATTAAAAATAAAGAGCAAAAACCACAGGGACGCACATAAACAATTGTCAAAGTACGACTTACGGTATTATCTCTTCCTCACACATGTAAATAAGCACAAACTGCAGCCAACTTCTTATTAATAGCAAACAATAAGCCCATAAGAAAGCCATAAGTTATCACCATCAAAAACAACATATTCAACTTTCTAGTTACAACTTTATCTTGAAAAATGGAGAACACAGCACCAGGCAGTTCAGGGGCATAATCAGCTGCTTTCACCTTACCATACTACTATGGGTGCAAGTGGCGGCTTGAAATGGAATAATCTGATTGGCTGCCACCACTTGCAATGTGCAGAGAATTGCCTTACTGGGTTACTTGTATTTACAGCTGATTTTCTCTAAAAAGTCAAATATAAACATCAGGTAGCTCCACACTGAAAAGTAAGTTGAGAAACTACCTGAAAAAGTTCAGGTACCTTTTCAACTTATTTTTGTAACAGTGGCGCTACAATATGGATGTAAAGTTAGATGTGCTTGTGGATGGGACTCGAGTGTAACTGCCTACAATTACTACCGTCTCACAACATGCTCGGATGTAAGCACAGAGGTGCTGTGAGACGATACTCGGGATTACTGAGTGGGAAATGTGTTGTTAGTTTCTGAAGTCAGTATTAACATGGGGTTTTAACAAATACAATTATTTGGGAAAGACCATGCCAATACTGTGCTCCACTGCTAATTTTACAACTTATCTCACCAGTACTCCAACTCGGTATAGCTCAGATATATTGTAAGCTCCTTCCGTCGTTTGACCCTTTATAGTTATTACACTTTCCACATCATCATCATCAAACCCCCTTTTCAATTTTTTATATGGAGTTGGGGTTTTGTGTCACTTGTTGCCATCTCTCCCTATTCAGTCTCACTCTCCTACATTCTTTGACATCCATGCCTGACCGTCACAACTCTTTTCGCATACAATCTATCCACCTCTTTGTTGGATGCCCTCATTTCATCTTCCCTTCATCCTTTCTGTCCCAAATCTTCTTCAACAAGTTGTCTGCTGCTTTCCTGGACATGTGTCCATACCACTGTAATCTGTTCTCTTTGAGCTTTTCTGCAATCAGAGCTACTTTGAATATGCTCTTGTGTCCTCATTTCTTTGTCAGTCCAGCAGTGTGCATCCTGCCACATGTCTCAGGCACTCCATCTCCATCACCTCTAGCTTCCTCTTCTGATCTGCCTTTACTGCCCAGGTTTCTGTATCATACAGGAGTACTGGTCTCACCACTGTTTTGTACATCTTACTTTTCAGCCTCTTTTGCATTTGTCTGTCTTACACTACCCCTGACACTGTGTGCCAGTTGGCCCCTCTGCTTTTAGTTTTGACCCCCTCATTCAGACTTCCCTTCTCCTCAGTCACTCCTCTCACATACTTGAAGCTGTTAATCTGCTCCACTATTTTCCCTTCCATCTTAACTTTCATCTCCTTCTGATTTCACAGTTTCACAGTTGTGAATGTCCCCTTTCTTCATATAATTGTATTTATTCTCCACTCATCTGTTTTATGCCTTCTCTCCACACTGCTATGAGTAACCTGAGAGCCATTTCACCCCTATCCAACCCAGCATCTTTATCATATCTGCTGTGACCTCATCTGACCCTGCTGCTTTCCCTGACTTCATTTTCCTCAGTGTTGTTCATACTTCTTCTAGGATGGGCTCCTCCTCTTCTCTCATCATAGGCTGTGTCTAGGGCAGCACAGCTTCTATGGAGTTTTCTTCATTCAGAATTTATTTATTTATCGACATTTGTTAACCGGGTTAGTCCAGCTGGGTTTGTGGCCCATTTTCAGTGGAGACCCGAGGAGAAAAGCTCCAATTTAATATCACAGTATACATAAAAAGATATAAACTTGACAATGTAAGACAAATCTGCTTAATTAATAAAAGTAAGTGGAACAGTAAGACTGGTAGTGAACTAGGTAGTATAAAGTATATGTAATTATAATTCAGTGGCAAACAGTTTATTTACATATTTACAAGTAGTAGATTAGTCATTAGGAGAGAGGTATAGAGAGTAGAATAGCTTGTTTGTGTTTGAGACATTGAGATTGTATGTGGGGTAGATAAGGGAGGGGTGTTGAAAGTTTAGGTTGGGGCTTGGCAGGGACAGATCTTAGTGTTAAGTAGATGAATTTTAAGTTTTTCTTTAAAGTGGGATGGGTGGATGATGGCACGTAAGTCTTTGGGAAGGTTGTTCCAAGCTTGGCTAGTTGAATATTTATAAAGGAGTTTTGCTATTGTTTTTTTGGGGTTGGTAAGTTTGGAGTAGCACTTGATTAGAGGAGCGGAGAGGGTTTCCTATTGTTATTTTGGGTTGGTAAGTATAGAGTAGTAGCTGATTAGAGGAGTGGAGAGTATGACTTGGAGAATAGAAAGAGATGAGAGAATCGAGAGCAGGACAGGAGGAAGGTTTGTAAAGAATGGTGTGTAGCATTTGAAGTTGGGAAAGAAGCAGTACATGTGGGAACTCAAGCCATTGGAGAGAATTTAAAGATAGGCAGTGATGTGCATTATATGGGGCATTAGTGGCAAATCTAGCTATCTTATGATATGTTTGTTGGAGTTTATTTAAGGTTGTAGTTTGAAGGTTAGTGAATACAGGGGCTGCATAAGGGAGGGAGGGTAGGAGAAAGGTTTGGGCAAGGGAGAGTCTTGTGCTTGTTAAGAATCTTTTGTTATAGTAAAGTAAACCCAGTTTCTGGTGTGTCTTTTTTATGCTTTGAAGTATATGCATATTGAATTTAAGCTCATTGTCAATGATTACACCTAAGAGTTTGGTGTGGGTTTCTGATTTGATAGTAGTGTTATTCGAGGAAGTGATTGTATAGGTTGATTTGTGCAGAGAGAGTGAGCGGGGAAGAAAGAGTAAGAGTTTTGTCTTTTTGGGGTTAAGGATGAGAAGGTTACTAGTTAGCCATAGTTCAGTAGATAGGAAGACCTATTGTGTGCAAGTGTGAAGTTCAGAGATGTTGTCAGAGATGGAGATGAGAGTGGAATCGTCAGCATATTGGATGAGGGATGATTGCTAGCAGGCTGTGTGGAGGTCATTAGTAAATACACTGAAGAGGAGGGGACCCAGGATGGAGCCTTGGGGTACACCTGTTGGAACAGATATGAATGAAGAAGAGGAAGAAAGCAATTTCACAGATTGTTGTCTACAGGATAAGTAGCTGGAGAATCAGGCAAGGGAGGAGGAGGATAGATTGAGCATTGCTAGTTTTGATAGCAGAAGGGGATGGGAGACTGCATCAAAGGCCTTGGAAAGGTCAGGGAAAAGACAGAAGATTAGTTTATTATCGTCTAGGGCTTCTGCAATAGTATGGGTGAAGGACAGGAGGGCAGTAGTAGTCCTATGGTTAGGACGAAAACCATGCTGAGTAGGAGTGAGAAGATTGTATGTGAGGAGGTGGTTTAGGAGTTGTGAGTGTATGCATTTTTCGAGAATCTTGGAGAGGGGTGGTAGGATAGCTATGGGGTGATAGTTAAATGGGTCAGTAGAGTTTCCACCTTTATGTAGCGGGATGGTGGAAAAGGATTTCCAGGGGTTGGGACAGTGGATTCCTGTATAGATTGATTGATTAGTATGGACACTGGATAAGCTATGGAGTTTGCAGCTAGTTTGAGGAATGTAGGAGGTAGACTATCTGTGGATGGGGAACAGGGTTTGAGCTTGTAAAGGAGAGAATGAATGTAGGAGCAAGAAACAGGATGTGTGGAGAAAGGAAGGATGTTAGATAGGTTGGGAGGGATGGACAGTGGTGTAGTGTTGCTATTTGTTGGAGTGAGTGATTGGATGGTGTCTATTAAGTGTTTGTTAAACAGAGTGGCTATTTCTAGAGGGGAAGTGTTGGGGTAGGGGCAAGGGTTTGAGGGAGAGCCTGGAGAAAACAGTTTGTTAATGGTGGACCAGAACTTTTGGGGGTTGGATTTGCTGTTTAGTTGGGCAGTGTTGTAGAAGGATTTTTTATCAGCATTGGTTAGTTTCTTAGTAAGATTTCTGAGATGTCTATAGTTATGCAGAGAGGGAAGTTCTTTGGTTTTGATCCAGGTTTTCCAGGCTTTGTCTCTTTTCAGCATAAAGGACTTGGTGTCTTTTGATAGCCAGGGAGGAAAGTTGGATTTAAGTCTAATTATTCTAGTTGGAGCAAGGGAGTTAAGAGTGTTCAGGAAGATGCTATTAAACTATTTTACTGTGTCATTTAGTGGGATTTGTTTAAGGAATGACCAGTCAGTGGAAGATGGTATAGAATTAAATTGGCTTAGGTTAAAGTTAGTAAGTTTACGGCAGTCTCGGTAGAGGTGAGGTTTTGGGGGTTGGGTGGAGTATCTGAGTACAGAGGTGACAAGGTGATCACTAAGTTGGTCAGGTAAAATAGCAGGGTTATGGTAGAGGTGAGGGAAGTTAGTGAGGATCCAGTCAATAGTGGAACCAGAGGGTGAATTTTTGTGGAATCAGGTGGGAGAGCTAATTAGTTGATGGAAACCATGTAGATTGATAATGGTTAGTGGAGAGTTAGTTGTAAGTTTGGCCCAGTCTACGTTTATGTCACCTAGAATAAGGGTTTTGCAGGGTATATTTAGGGAGAACCAGGCTAGTATATTTTCAATTATGGATAGGTTGTTCCCAGGAGGGATGTAGGTGGAGACAAGAGCTATTTTCTTGTGGGGGTTGAGGTGGTAGTTGAGGATGATGAGTTCAGCAGGGTGAAAGTTGGGGATGGGTGTGGGGAAGGGTGACAAGATGAGGTTGTTAGTATGGAGGATGGCAACACCACCTCCTTTCTTAGGGAATCTATCTGTGTGATAGATATTATATCCAGGTTGGAGAATTTCACTGTTGCTAATGTGGGGCTTGAGCCAAGTTTCTGACAAGGCAATGATGTGTGGGTTAGTGTGGGCAATCCAGGCATGGAAGTCTGTGATTTTGTTTGTAAGGCTTTGAATATTCAAGGAGTAAATTGTTAGATGTTTGGATCTGGTAGAGTTAGTTGTAATGGGCTGGGTGGCATGTGGAGTAATTAGAGAGTTAGGGGAGGTAGTGGATAAGGGGAGAGAGTGGTTAGGAGTAGTGGTGGAGGGTCCGGGGTTAGGTTGGATATCTCCAGATATGAATATGTTACAGGTAAGATGTCGGTGTTTGGGTAAGGCTAGAAGTAGTTTATACAGTCTGGGTTTGGATTTAAAGAAGGGGGGAGAGTTTGCGCTCTGAGTATTTTGTAAGGGCTAGAGTTGGGGAGATTAAATAGGATGGGAGAGATAGTACAAAAAGAGATTGTTGAGTGAGGTGTACAACAATGGGAGGCTGGAGAGTGGAGCTGTGGATAAGGAAGAATGAAATGGTAAGACGTTAAGGTAGCAAGAGTGTAGAGGAGTGCAGTGGCCATAAGTAGGTGTAGCAATGTAAGAGCATGATGGGTAGTAGAGGTGCCAGTATGGAGATAGCTTTGAAGGAAGTGATGTAGATAGTATAAGAGATTGGATACAAGGGAAAGGATATAGGAGGAGATGTAGTACATGGATTGGACAGGAAGCATTATGCTATTGGATGTTGGAATAGGAATGGGTGGGAGTGGATGGTATAAAGGAAATTGTAATGGGGGTGGGTGGGAATGAATCTTCCAGAAGTACTCCTTCCATCTGCCTTTGATGTCCAGTGGACTGTTGAGCAGGTTGTTGCTGGCACCCCTTATGAAGGGTGTCTGACTATCTTCTTTATCTTTCTGTCTTTGCTTTGCAACCTGATAGAGTTTCTTTGTGCTATACACAGAGTCACTTTACAGAAGCTGGTAGAGTGTCTCTGATGCCTTGTTGAAAGTGTGAAAAGTGACCTTTTGTTTACTTACATTTATCAAGGTGTTTAGTCATGCAGTCCTGAGTAAATACTTACCAGTTTGAAAGTTTTTTTCTTTTTTTTTTTGCAGTTTTTTCTGTGATGGCATCCAGCAAAGTGATGAATGGATTTTGTAAGAGAAGACCTGTGACAGTCAGGAATGATCGTTGGAAGGTAGAAGAGTGACAATGACTCGAGACAGACAGTGACAGTTGACATGACACCCTGACCCCATGTAGAAAATGGGAACAATGGGGATAATGATGATGATGATGATTTCTGATAGCCAGCTGGTTGTGTGAACATTGGCTTTAGGTGATGGTCACTATTGTTGTTGTGACACCCCTACCCCATGTTCAAAATGGGAAGAAAGGGTTTAATACTGATTCCAGTTATGTAATGATGTACTCAGTACTGAATTCATCCACTGACAGCCCTTTTCAACCACAGCCTTGATCATGAAGGTGAGAATACATATCTGCCAGTTTAACCCTCCCATACTGCTTTGCTCTCTGTACATTCATAGTCACACCTCTCCCTAACAGCACCTATCTGTTCTCATTGTATCTTCTACTTTTCCCAAATAAACCCTCAATTCTTCCTAATTTACCTAAATTCTTAATATCTAAACATTTAAACCCCCTAGTCCTTACATTTCAGAGAAGATACAAGAACAACCTAACTCATTTCCTTCATGGAAAATGCTTCTTTCCTGCCTACATTCTGTCAGTTTTCAGACTTCACCACCACTATCCTTCTATCCTGCTACTTATTTATCCTGCTTGAGCTCTGCTTCCCCACTACCTGACAACTATTACTTTTAGATTTCTTTACTTAATCATGGTACTCCTCAGCTTATCCTCTATTCTTCTCCTGCTACTGGGCCATCTTTCATAGGATCATAGGAAATTACTATGCTATTGGCCCTGAGGCCCTTATAAGCCCAGCCAAGAGTTTAGCCCATGTTTAGACAAGTCAGCACCCAATGCCCCTGTCCAGCAGGAATACGGGTGGAATCCCAGGGATGTATTTTCTATTTCCCATCCAGTTAACCAGGTTTCACTTAAAAAGGGGTAAAGATGTACTCTGTTTGATGCAGAGAAGGAGTCTATTCCACAGATGGGAGAGTCTCTGGGGCACATCTCTGTCCCACCAACAAGTTCTATTGATGTCACAGAACAGGTTAAGGCCATGCATGTGGATTACTCATGTGGAGCTTGACTTGTGGATGTGCAGCAGTCTCATCAAGGCAGGGTCCGAGATCACCTTGTATGACAGACAGAGGTCACCTCTGGGGAGTCTGTATGAAACTGAGTAGAGGGATAAGGCTTTTAGCCTATCTGTGTATGGCAGATTTACTCTGTCGCATATCGCCTACTCAGAGGCGATCTCTGCCTAACATACAAAGCTATGTAAAACCCAGAAATGTTGGACATGCTCCACTTAAAGAAATCTCAATCCCTCCAAGCTACATGCTCTAGGGACCTAAACCTTGTCATCACAATAAACCGAATATGCTGGAGGGATGGATTCCTTTCCCATAGACTTCCCATACTCTGGAACAAACTACCTATCTATAGCAAACAAAGCTCCTCATTAGCACTCTTCAAGGAAAATCTTGATGATTGGATGGGAAATAGGAAATTCATCACAGGAATCACCTCTGTGGCTCTGATTTTCCTGTGTGGCAAAAATCTGGGTACTTTTTTGGCTAGGTTTATATAGGCCCTAGGGCCAATAGCCTAGTACCTACCTATGAACCTATGCCTAGTTCAGACAGTTTATCTATTATGTCCAAGTGGGGAATAGTGTCAAAGGCTTTGGCCAGGTCAACGTAGGCTGTGTGGACCATCTTCCCCTCATCCATGGCTTTGGTGACTGTCTCAAAGAAGTAGACCAAATTTAACAGCCATGACCGCCCTTTGACAAAGCCAAACAGTATGGGATTGAGTGTTTGGAGGTTGCCAAAGTCCTTGTTAATGAGGTCCATGATAATCCATTCTATGGCCTTGCAAATCAGGCTAGTTAGGCTGATGGGTCTGTAATTTCCCGGATCGGTGGATGCTCCACCTTTGTGCAAAGGGTTGACAGTGGCTGTCCTCCACTCAGCTGGGACAAAGCCAGTACTCATGCTTTGGTTGGATAGGGCACCTAATGGTGCTTTGGTTGCTGCACCTAA
>NC_056744.1:1695356112-1695435022 GCF_019279795.1 Protopterus annectens | reverse complement strand
GTATTTGGACATGATTTGAACAAGAAGTGATAAATTAGCTAGGGGAATTATTTATTTATTTTAAATAAAATTGGTCATTTAGGCACAGTGAATAAGACTATTAGAGATGTGTAAAATAACACAAAACATTTTCATGGTTAATTTTAGTTGAGTGTGTAAGTCTGATCTAGTGCTTGTTGTGGCACAAAAGTTAGTGTTCCTGTCATGCAGTGCTTGTATCGCTTGCTTGGTTTCACTGTGTGTGCATTCTTTGCAAGTCTACATGTTCTTGTTTTGTCCAGTAGGGTTTTCACTGTTTCACAAGGTTTCTTCCTTCATCTAAAAGACATGCAAGTATTTGAGTCTGCAATCTCCAGACTGCACAAAGTTTTGTGTGTGCGTGTGTGTGTGTGCGCATGTGTGCGCATGTGTGTGATTGATTGACATTCAAGACAGAATCAAGACAGAATTTGTTTTTGTTGGTTGCCAAAACAGGGTTCCTGCAGTACTGAATGTGACAGTGGATCTCAGAATAAGGTTTAACAAGTATGGTCATTTTCCTGAACTCTGTTGCTGCTGAACCCATAGTCTGAACAAAGTATGGTTGTAACGGTAGCTCTCAAGTAAAGAATGACCTGTGGAGTTATGAATTAACTTATAGCCTTAACCTATGAAATGTCAGATGTCAAGAGATCTCTCCAAGCAGTCCTTTGCTTATTTACATGTGAATATCCATCTCCTGCTGGTATCCACCCTGACAATATCACTTTTAGGAACTCGTCTCAGAATTTGACAAACACAAACTAATCAATCCAAAGTATATAACCCTCATCTAAATCAAACCTTACCTTCCTCTTTCCTAAGCACCCTTAAACACAGCAACATTACCTATTCTTCTAACTATATACTGCCAAAATATCATAGGGCATCTCACATAACCTTCCATTTTAACAAAAAAAACCCTAATACGTGCCTCAAACTTCTTAAAATACTATCTCAATACCATCTTCAACTCCTCTCACATGGCGACATTCATCCTAATCCTGGACCCTCTACCCTAAGCAACTCTACCCATAATATTAACTCTTCTCCCCCTAGTGTTGAAGGTACTAGAGCAACCAATTCCCTTTTTATAGCTCATATTAACATCAGAAGTATTAATAACAAAATTCACCATCTTCATGCTCTCCTTGACTTGCATTCATTTGATATATTATGTATAACAGAAACTTCTAAAACCTCTACTCCTGACCATGAAATCACCTCCTGCCTACAACATACTTAGAAATGACCGAACTAAGAAAAAAGGTGGCGGGATAGCCATTCTCTTTAAATCTCACCTACAAATTACACAGTTCAAGGAACTTCCATTAACAGGCCCCAAATCTGAAATTTTAGCAGTCAAACTACAGATTAATGACAACAAAGCTATCTATATAATTTGCATGTATCTTCCCCCTGGTAATAATACCCTAATCTTAGAAAACTTACTCAGTTCTCTTACTAACCTACTACCCCAAGAAACCATTATACTTGCTGATTTTAACATTGATTGGAATACCTGTATAGCCCAAAAACCTACTAACCATATTAATCTCCATGGTTACTCTCAATTGATTACAACTACAACTAGAATCCATAAACCTAACATGAAAGAAACAATTCTAGATTGGATTCTAATAAATAATACCCCTAACAACTATACTCCTGGGACGCTTCCTGATAGTATTAGTGATCATATTCTTACTTATGTTATCAGACAAAAATTGTACATTCCTAATAAGCATAAACTAAAACTTTAAAAGATTTTTCAACCCTGATAACTTTCTTAATGAATTACAAGCATGTGATTTCACCTTTATCAAACCTTGAATTTTAAAAAGGGTTTCTTTTTTTAACACTAAATTTCTGCAGATCCTTGACTATCAGCCTTTTCACACCACCAGAATAAGACCCAAAAACTCCCCGGGCTATCTAAGCTAACAAAAGAAAGAATGATCTTGAGAAATAAAATCTGGGCTAAATGGGGGCTAAAAATCTCCAGCTGATCATCTCCTATAAAACAGTTAAGAAATACTACCAAGAAATACACTTTAGAAAAAAGGGAAATTTTTAATTCATTTTAAAATATACTCAAAATAACAAAAATTTTGGTCAGGATTAATAAACTTCTAAAACCTTTTCCCCTATTGCTTACAGGATTAAACCCTAACCCCTTATACAAAAGGTTTAATTACTTTACAGAAACTTTCTTAAGCCAATTACCAAAATAGTACATAAAACTCAACAGTTACTAATGCCTTTCAAATAACCTGTCTCATCATCAATCATTTTGCTTTTATTAAAACTAAAGCCTTGCACCCATCTGCAGACAAATATCCAATTTTAGCTGCAAAAGCTATTTATCTCCCAATATCTATACTGATAAACAGAACCATCTCTGAAAAGACCCTACCATTTGGAAAATTTCTCATATAATTCCCTTTTAAAGGTTTCCTCTGAAATATCCAACTATGTATTGCCTTACTCTCCCCCTTAGAAGATAATGGAAAGACATACAAAAAAATTTCTTGACTACCTTTTTCAAAACAAACTTCTACCGACTGTCAACATGGTTTTACCCCACCACAGTACTACAACTGCCCCCTTTTCCCTTTTGACTCTATCAATAAAAAACGTAAAATTAACCATTTCTCTGCTGCACTATTTATAGACCTATCAAAAGCCTTTGATATGGTTAACCATAACATACCCTTTAAAAAATGAACAACCTTCCCAAGCTCACACCTTTTTTCAGTGGTTTAGAAGCTATCTAAAAAGGCAACAAGCAGTGCTTTGGGAAAATAACCTATCATCCTTACTCCCCGTAAATCAGTTCCAAAAGGGTCTATCCTTACCCCCTTTTTTTCTCATTATTTATCAATGATCTTTATCTGAATTTCCACAAGCAACCTGCATCCAATATGCAGATGACTCAACTTTGATCTGCTCAGATACAGATATTCCCCTCCAGTCCATCACCCAAACAACCTTCCATAATGTTAAATATGGTTTATAGCACTGTTCCTTAACCCCAAAAACAAAGCTACTGCTCTTTTCTCCCACTAATAAATCTTACACCTTTCTTTTATTCCCCTTTAAAAATGCCATGTATAAACCCTGAAAAACTACTTGGCTATTAGGTGTAACCATTGATAACCATCTGAACTTTGAGGAACAAATTAACACTTCTATTAAAGCTGTTAATAAAAATTGGGGCACTCTTTGAATTAGATCCTTCCTGAACCCCAGCCCGGAAAACTATTGCACAAAACCTACTTTCCATTTTTTTTGCTTCAGCTATATTTAAACATCTAAAAATAACATCAACAAACCCCTACCTGTTTAACAATATAGCCCGATTCATTAATGCTACACCCAGAACTCACCATTGTCACAACCTGAAACAACTAAACTGGCTAGAACTAAATAACCACCTATTGTATCAACAATTACTCATCATTCATAAAGTTCATTTAAAAAAACTCCCAGCCTAGCATACCTCATTTCTCCATACAAGAACCTAACCACATTTCTGCAAATAAGTATTGTATCCATAACTAAATCATACAAAAAGCTGGAGATCAAATTTTTTAATTCCATTGGTAAAATATGGAATCGATTTTGAATATAACTAGTCTTGGGTCTACATCTCTATTCAAAAACAAATCAAAAAACATCTTATTTCACATTGGCTATGTCCCTGAAACCCATTGTTTAAAAACAAAAAAACTAAAGAAATATAAACTTCTACTTTAACATTTAAATTATTCTGTTAGTGGTGTGCACACCACTGGTGGTGTAGTTGTATAATTTCCTCCCCTCATCTTCTTACAAGTCATATTAGTGTTTGTGAATTTTACTTACCTCAATTTAAGTGATTTTTTTTTTGGCACTCTGTATGTGCCCAGGTTTTACTCACTCCTCTCAGGCTCACTCTACTCCCCTACCCTACTCCCAAATCTCACCCATGCCCACTTTCCCTAAAATTAAATCCCACAATTCCACCCATCACTTCAAACAATCCAATCACCTTGTGCTAGCTCAACTCTACCCCATCCTGTACTTCAGGCAAGCCAATTATATCATACTAATATTACACAGTTAACAACTGGTAGTTAGTAGCGCCCTTCACAATGTCTCACTCTAATTCACATTTACTTTTCCTTCCTCGTCCTGCACTACTTGTAGTTCTGCTGCATCTGTCTGCACTCATCTCTATGTTATTTATCACTAAGCCAACATCCATAACCATCCTCCTCTCAAAGCCATCTGAAAGCTATTCAGAAATATCATCCTAACTCATACAAATAACTCCAATATTTTTCTCCAAAGTAAAAGTTCTTCTTACTACAAATTCTGTTCATTATATTACATCAAAAAACTCTCCCCACTTTCTCTGTATAACATCGACAGTTTAACAAGAATACAAAATCCATCACTCCACTTTTCAATATTCTCAACCTTATCCCTCTGTGGAGATATACACACCAACCCAGGTCTCACCCTTCAACTCTTCCTGTGACATTAAACTCTCTTAATTCATCTAAATCCCTACATGTAGTAACACTAAGCTTACAAAGTATTCACAACAAAATTGCAGACCTTCATGCCTGGCTCGAGCAGAGCCACAGAAGTGATCCCCGGGGTGAATTTCCTATTTCCCATCCAATCATCAAGATTTTTCTTGAAGAGTGCTAATGAGGAGCTTTGTTTGATATAGATGGGTAGTTTGTTCCAGAGTATGGGAAGTCTCTGGGACAGGAATCTATCCCTCCAGCATGTTCTGTTTATTGTGGTGACAAGATTTAGGCCCCCATATCATTATATATTCATTTGCATATGTTGGCTGCAGTATTTCACCAGGCAGCACAATGGTGCAGCCTAAGACTCTGATATGGTCCGTCCTGTACATGTCCACACAACACAGTTCAATTAACACATTACACTTATTGTTTATGAATCCCAACTTAAGCCTTTACTTTTCTGTTTAGGGTCTGTATCAAATATTCAAAGTCTTACAACTTTGAACAACATATGGTCGAACCCATATGTTCGAAGTTGTAAAACTTCGAATACGTAAAAAAATGAGGACTGATGTACCCCACAATAAAAGAGTAGCAGCACCCCTTTACTCTAGGAACTATATTTCCTTACAGTGATATTATCCCACAATTCTGTAACACTGACATTTTGAGCAACTTCCTAAAAATAAATAACTCAAAAACTTGTATATCATAGTCCTTTATACCCCCTCCCCCAACAATAACATACCAATACTGGAGAAAATACTATCCTGGGTCTCTAGCAACATTAAAAATGAAACCATCGTTCTGGGTGATGTAAACATTAATTGGCTAAATCTTTGTTCTAAGTTTCCATCCTCGAGTATAAGCCTATCAGTTCTCTACCATGATGTAATAGCAGACGCTTGGAGGGATCCATCCTTGAAGTACTCTGCCAAATGCTTTAAGTAACCACCTTCCCAGCCTTTGCTCACTGATCAACACCTTCCCTCCACAAATAGCATAATTGTAAATATGTTGGGAATCTTACACATTTTAGCCCACAGACATTCACCAACATACTAAAACATATGAATTGGTGTAATTTTTAAAATATCTTCCTCTGGATGATGCACTGGAACACTTCAGTGCAACCCTTCTTCAGATATTGGGCAGTCTTGCCACCTTCACGATAAAAAGGGTGAAATCTAACCATGCCTCATGGCTGACCAAATCTACTAAACTGATGCTATGTAAGAGATAAAACTTGGAAACTGTGGCAAAAACTCAATGACCCCTCAGACCTATAGAGATTCAAACAACTCCATAAACAAGTAAAGAAAGCTAGTATCCAAAGACAAGAAAGACTATTATTTAAACGAATCATAACCAAAATTCCAAGAACATCTGTAGGATCAGTTCTCAGCCTTGGTACAAAAAGTAACCCCATGTCCCCACCCAGACAAAACACCCATATAAATGGTCTCTTCAACTCACCCTTCATAAATTCCATACATTACTGCTAACTTTCTGCAACTTCATTCCCGCACAGATTATGCGCCTCTTTATTACCATGTTGACAGGGCTGTTCATCGAACACCCTTACGTCAGCACATATACACCAAAATCCCTAAATGTGAAACGGCCACAAAAGTGATTTTTTTTTCCTCCAGGAAAAAGAATAGCTGGGCCAACAAGAAACAAAACTGACAGACACAACGGAATGCGGGGGCTTCGACCCCACACCCCTTGATGGGGGGCTGTGCTCCCCAGCCCCACCCCTTACTTAAATATACCAACTCCGAGATTGCAGTACAGTGGAGGAAATGGCAAATTCCTGATAACATCCAAACGATTTTTTTTTTCCCCTGGGGGAAAAAATAATTTTTGTGGCCACTCGACATTTGGGTATTTCGGTGTATATGTGTCAACATAAGGGTGTTCGATGAACAACCCTGTCGACATAGAAATATAGACCCGATTATACTACATCAACCACACTACCTCATCTCTCTCAGTCCCACACCTCCACTGTCTTACCCCTACATGAATCAGCAATGAATGCTTCACCCATTTTCTCAAATGCCAAGCTGAAACCCAGTTCTAATGCACTATACAAGCTCCCCGCTAAATACCTAAAACTCTCTTCAGAAGCCATTGCCTACCTGTTAGTGTACTAATCATCAGGTCCATCTAAGAGTCATACATCCCAAAACAGGAGGGGAAAAGAGCTTTTTATCATACCCATCCATAAGGGTGGATATTTGACCGATGTCTCAAACTACTGACCTATAACTATTTTATCCCCAATCTGTAAGCTTCTTTAAAAATGTGCAACTTCTGCATTTCCTCCTCAAGAACCATATCCTAACACTACAACCGCATTAATATCCTTCTTGGACACCGTCAATAAGACCAGAGATTCAGGAAATATTGTCTGTACCCAATTACTAGACTTATCTAAAGCCTTTTTATATGGTATCTCACTCACATCTTCTGTCTCACCTCTCAAGCACTTTACTAGCTACTTCTCTCTCTGCTGGTTTTCCACTTACTTATCTGACAAACAACAGACAATTAGATGACAGAATTCTCTATCACCATATCTTCATACCTCTGCCTGTGTTCCCCAAGGCTCTATATTAGGGCCACTCCTGTTTAGTATTTTTATAGACCATCTTCACTCCTTATTCACCCAGGGGTCACTCATACAATATGCAGATGACTCCACCATTATATGCTCTGCTAACACTACTCCCAACTTGCAACATATCACTTGGTCAGCATTTTCTGCCATAGAGACATGTTTATACAACAACCACTTGTTTATCAACCTCAACAAAACCAAACTTATTTGCACCCAAGAAAAATACTTTCATAAAAAAATCTCAGTTCACAATGTTTTCCCAAGGAGTAATAATTGATGAAAGCCTAAAATGCGACCTGCATATACAATATAACATCAATAAAACATGTCAAAATCTAGGTATTCTCTACAGGCATAAACACCTCTTTTCTCCTTCCAGGAAACAACTACTTGCTACCACTTACCTGCTTCACTGTGTTACCTATGGTGCACCCCTACTTACTAATCTGCTGTTGTCCCTGAAAACAAAACTCAAAATATGTTGTAATAAGATTGCCAAATTTGCTACAAATTCTAGACAATCCACCCACCACTGCACATCTCTACAGTCTTTCTAAAGTGGCTTGAACTTTCACACTATCTCACCTGCCTGCAACTAACTACAACCCATAAAAATAATTATCAAACCCTCAGATTGCCCTGGCCTAAGCTCTTTATTTATCTACTATCTTCCTAATAGGTCCCTTAGATTTGAAAATGACCACCTCCTGCAAGTCCACAAGCCTGACCTACCTGCAGGTCAGGTACTTTACTCTTGTGTTATAGCCAGAGCCTGGAATGCCCTTCCATTAGTAACTCCTACCACTCACAGTCATACCCTACCTGCAGGTCAGGTACTTTACTCTTGTGTTATAGCCAGAGCCTGGAATGCCCTTCCATTAGTAACTCCTACCACTCACAGTCATACCCTATCTGCAGGTCAGGTACTTTACTCTTGTGTTACAGCTAGAGCCTGGAATTCCCTTCCATTAGTAATTCTTACCACTTGGTCATACTTCTTTCAGAACTTCACTGCATGAACACCTCCCTACTAATTGGATCTGTGCATGTACTAAACCTCCTCCCTTCATAACCTGACTGACATTTTCCATAATCCAATCCCAGCATCCCTGTTAAGTCTCTTCAGACCACCTAACCACAATTATAATGTAAATCCTGCTTATTATTTCCTTTTCATTATTTTTTTCTGTTTTAACTTTCTGTAATCTCAGGAATGAATTTCCAACATTTTTCCTGTGCATTTATTTTCTTTCTCTTGAAATGCTTAAATTGTTTGTGTAATGTTGCATATTTTGTGAACGTTGTAATTTTTCACACTGGTAATACTGTCTGATATTCTGTATTGTGTGAAGACCCCCCCCCCAGGCTTCCACTGAAAATGGGCTCTTTATGGTCCGGTGGACCTTCCCTTAAACAGATTCCAGTAAATAAACACCTGCACATATGGGATACTCCTCCTCTCTTGAAAGTGTACTAGAACTCTTTGGAACTGATTTCAAAAAGTTTATTTTTATTTATTTTATTTATTTAACATTTGTTTACTGGGAAAGTCCAACTGGACACAGGTCCTTTTCAGCAGAAGCCTGGGGAGAAAAGCTCCATGAGTAACAGTAAATTTTCATGCACACATTACAATAATAAAAAAGTATAAAGTAAACAAAATGTAGTATACATAAGAACATAAAAAAAATGTTACATCTTGACAACAAAACCTAGGCCGTGAACATAACTAGTACTATTTGTAGGTATGACTTATGTCAAGATACAAGGTTAAGAGAGGTCAGTAGGAACAAAGGATTAAACACCGGGAAAGAAGGTGGATATGTTTTGGGTATACTGTGATGTATCACAGCATGAGGGGTTAGTACAGGAACATAGCCACTTATTTTTTAGATAAACTTAAACTTAAAGTGGTTAGTGGATGAGATTGAGAGAATGGAGTTAGGAAGGGAGTTTCATATACGAGATACATAGTTGAAAAATAAGGATTCTCCTGCAGTGTTGTTGGCCTTTGAGATGATAAGTTAGAACATTTTTTCCCTAGGCCTGTGCCTGCCACTTCCCATTCAGGGACTGTTCCCATAAATAGAATGTAACTTCTTGTAGAACACGATTTTCATAAATAGGATCCTTTGATGTGCATATCTGGTTTGACATGAATTAAGAACCTTTTGGATTCTGTAACAGGGATGTATCAAACATTTTGCACTAACTGCATGTTTTCCATTGCTGCTTCATTCTAACCCAAAGCACTGGACATTTTGCAAGAACTGGAATGCTTCTAAGTTCAAAGTAGAACTCGTTGTTCATTTAGTCATTTGTCTAACTTATGGAGTTTATAGTGGACTTTTTGGTCTGAGGGTTTAAGTCTCGAATTCATTTCCTGTGAGGCTTCTAAAACTGCAAGTGATCCTCAAACCTAGTGATAGAGAAACAGATCCCAGCTACGGGTAGGTCATAAATACTAAGTAAATATTGCAACATCATCGGTATATGCAAGCAGGAGCAGCAGGATTATAGAGGCTGGAGACTACAAGACAACAGGGTAGGACGTGACAATAATTGGGTATAAATTGCACAGAAAAGACAGTAATGAGCAAGATGGGAGGAGATGGTAATCTGTTTATTTATTAAAGTTGTTGAACCAGGCATACAGCCAAATCCTATTTTTTGATCAACAATGGAAGACGTTAGCAAAGACGGATTAAAAGAAAATGTTGAGTGAATTAAAGGAGAATGGTATAAATGGTAAAATCATCATATCGAACAGATGAAAAGTTTAAAATGTAGAGAATACAGAGCATTTGACACGCTAGGAGTCTTGTGTATATTAAGCTAACGCACTTTATTGTATATAGATAAATTAATATGAATAAAAACTGATAGGGATGACTGTAATTAGTGATGCAGGGAATAGGCAAGATGGGATAGAATTTACTGGAGGAAACTGGCAAAGGAACCAAGTTATTGGGAACCAATAATTAGAGAGGGAAAGGTAATAGAATGGGAACAGGCCAGGAAGACATTTGGACTGTAGGCTTGGTTACTTTGCCAGTTTTCTCCAGTAAATTGCAGCCCTTTCATGCCTTTTCTGTGTACCCCTAATTGCCATCATCCTTACTGGCAGAAGATAATTTCTGCATTCCCATGTTGGTTTACTTCTTGGAATACTTTCTTCTACTTCATGTATATTATATTCTGAATGACTATTGTTATTTTCCTTAAGAATCTGCATCCAAAATCCCAGGTTTTGTGGGAGAACTTTTTCACCAAATATCAGGGGTAGCCATGGGGGCTAAATGTGCACCTATTTATGCCAATTTGGTGCTAGCCCAATGGGAATGCGAATATGTCTTTCCTTCAAGTTATTATATCAAAATTGTAACATGGCTAAGATTTTTGGATGATGTATTAATTTTTTAAAAAGGTACCCAGGAAGAACTAGCATCTTTTATCACTTATCTCAACTCTAGTACTTCATTTTTTAGGATTACATACAAGGTAGCTGTTGAGAGTATAGATTACCTTGATATAAGACTGGTATGGGACTGGACTACAAGAAATTACAATCAATGATTTTTAGGAAGGAAATTCCTTTCTCCACTACAACAGTTGCCATTCAATGCATCAGAAGAAAAGCATAGTGAAAGGACAAATGGTATGAATTCCAAGATTAACAAGCAATGACACTGATTTTGAGCATGAGATATACACAGTAATTGGCACACTTAGAGATGGAAGATACCCATTTAAAATGTTGATTAAAACTAGGAATTTTGTTATGCAGAACAGGAACAACAGATATATTAAACACAGAAACAAGTGTTAATATTAACAATAACAACAAAATGGTTTTGTCAACTGATATGTTAGTTCTCCCATACAACAAGGATGCTTTGACAATCACATTCATAGTTCATAACACTTGGAAGACAATTTTTGATCAAGATACTAATACTATGAACATCTTAGGATTGTTTCCAAGAATTACCTATAGTAGGGGTCCTAACGTCAAAAACTTATTGGCAAGCAACAAACAAAAACAAGAGGTTTAGTCTCCAAAATGTCAAAGCGTAATGCTTGCAAGGCCTGTAAATTTATTAACACATGTCCATAAGTTGCAATTGATGGTTATCGTACCCCTCCCTGTCCTGTTAAATGCAACTGCAATATCAAGATGGTGATCTATCTAGCTTACCTGTATGTCCTGTCCTGTTTTCTATGTGGGTAAAACCACTAGGAAACTTAAGGAAAGGATATTAGAACATAGTAGAGCCATCAAGAAAGAGAAAAAAGAGAACATTGTATATGCACTCTAAGAACTGTAATAATTTCAAAAAAATTCTGTTTTTTTTTTTTGTCATCGACAGAGTGTTTGATTATGGTAGGGGTGGAGACTTGAATCTAAATCGTGAGAAACTAGAGCTTTAGTGGCAACTTAAGAACTAATGCCACTTTATCCTGGCATAAATGACAATATCTCTTTAGCTCCAGTGTTAAAATTAAGGGTGTTGGAGATCTGAAAATATTTAAGGTCTGTTTATTCAGTTCCTTGGTTCCCTAAATACAATAAATATACAAAGTACAATGTAGGTATTATGTACTGTAACCAGTGTGTATTTTACATTTAACATTTTTGCTCAACATTTTTTAAATCAGCAGTTTTAACTAAGTTACACAATATATTTATTTTATTAGCACAAGCATTTTAAAACAATTTGCTATAAGTGAATTGATATACATCTATATGTATATTTAAAGGTGATTTCTATTGAGCACAGCACTTTGCTCATTCGGATGTACTGTCTTTTTAAATAAGTATTCATTCACTTCTCTATTGCATTGATCGTGTGACTGTGTTAAGAAGTTTATTTAAGCTTGCATTTGAATTTTAACAGTTACTCTGATGAAGCCCTGGGAACTGCAAGGTGAAAGTGCTTAGTCTTTTTCTGTTAATAAAGTTTGTGAAGTGTTAACGTTCAGTACAGGTTTGGTGGCGTTTTTTATTTTTATTTTACTAGTATTGAGTTTCCGCTCTTTTGGGTGTTTTTTTGTGTTATTTTTTCCCTTATTTTCTTTGTCAATTATTCTAAATTTTAATGCTAATAACAAATGCGGAAAAGGACACCCCTACCTGGTTCCTCTATTTCAAAAGGACTTATCAGAGAGGACCCCCCCCCTTTAATTTTCACTTCTAGTCACTCATATATCCTCCTAATTAACCTTATTATTGTGTCAGGGAATGCAAATGCTTCCATTGCCCTACTCATAAAGGTCCATCTTACTCTGTTGAATGCTTTCTCTGCATCAAGTCCTACCAACAAAAGTGGTATTTTCTTGGATTTTGCTTCCGTCTGGACCATCATTGTTCTATTAATGTAGTAAAGTGTCTGCCTCCCGTCCACAAAATCAGATTGCTCCACATCTATCAATTTTGGTATCATTTTTTTTTGTCTTTCTTTTAACCATTACAGACATATACATTTTATAATATTTATAATTGTGGTTTAGAATAAAAATGGGCCTATATGAAGCTGGCTCTTATGGTCCTTACCATCAGTAGGTATTACAGCCACCACAGCTTTCCTTCCAGGATGTTGGTACTTCCCCCCTCCTTTTAAAATACTGTTAAACATAACCTTCAAGATCTATGTCACTTTCTTCCCTCCAAGCTACTAAACCTGCACAAGAATACCATCTGTTCCTGGAGATTTTGCTGTAGATTGGTGTTATTTGCTCTATATTTAGAGACTTTTTTCACATTCTGAAGTAACTTTTGTATATGGCTATGATCTAGATTGTGGGAGGTGAAAATAATGAAGCTGCAAAAAGCTGTACTCTGGTGCTGTTGGGAATTGGAGTAATCCAGTTGTTTTATATCTGGATTGAAGGGACCTACAGAAAAATTATTACAGGTTTATCCTGTAAGACATGGATAGCAGCTGTATTCTCCACTTATGGCTTACTGGGAGGTCCTTCTGTCCACAGTTAAAAGTTAATTTAAGCTGCATATGGAGTTAATAGTTAACCAGGGTCAGTACTGTATGTGTGTAAGAAAATTTAAATCTTGTTCAAGATAAAGTGGGAATGTGAATTTGAGAATTTATTAATGCATCAAACCAAATATGACGTCCGACTGGTATGTTATGTACCGGTTTTGCAATAAGGTAGGAAGTCTCTAGGTTGAATATTTTAGACAGCTAACATTTTTACTTAAAATTTGGTAGCAATGCAGGCTTGATGTTGTCTGTTGCATTGAGTATACATTTTGGTCAGTTGGTAGTGTTTTGTAATGAGGTTTTTGGATTTATAAGTTTTAGTACAACATTGAGATTTTTAGTGAGGTTAAATGTTAGAGTAAACTGACCCAAAGTTGATTCATTGATTATTTAAGGAATTGAAGCCCTGAGTTGTAGCGTTACAGGAAGCACATTTAGGTGGGCAGGAACAGACCATGTCAATAAGAAGTTATGAGGCCTATGAGGTTCTGTTGATTGCGCTTGGTTTATGGAGATAAAGAATATGTTAACTGGTGATTATGGCTATTATATTGAATTTAAATGTTTTATTGGGACAATATAGTTTACTGCTTATGTTTATTTGCTGCTGGGTGCTTCACACGTAGAATGTCCTCAAATGTTGCGATGAATGATAGCATGTCATTAAGCCTTGACTATATTTCTAGATGACTGGAGTCAAGTAATGGATTTTCCCGAAGTAGGAGGTGACCCAAGGGCTTATTATAATTATGTGGCTAGGAAGATTCATGAAATTGTATGCCAAGGCTAATTATGAGCCTTACTGATGTTTCCCATATTAAATCTGGGTTTCAGCAGTGTCCCTGTTATTGTCATAAATTTAAATTAATTTCTGCAGTATTTATATTTTTATTTTATTTGACATTTGTTGACCAAGTTAGTCCAACTGGGCAGATGCTGATTTTCAGTGGAGACCATAGGAGAAAAGCTCCAAAATATAATTACAAGTAATATGAAAATAGTACATTAATTTAAATGGTCCTAACAGTTTAACAGTAATTACTTAACAGTTTCATCCTAAAATATAGTCATAGTAGGAGTGTAAACTAAAAATACAATAATAATTACAATGCAGTTTCTTCCAGTAACTAGACCAAAATGCAGTTACTAGCAATTATAAAGCAGGAAGTAGGTCAAAAAAGGAAAAAATGCAACAGTTCAAGAGGACAAGATATTTTTAGTGTAATAAATGTTATCGTACAATGGAGGATAAAAGATGGGGTGACACAGACTATTTGAAAGGAGGGGATTAGGAAAGAGGACAGATAGATTAAGTTGGGAGAGTGCAAAATCAGGTCTAAGAACTTAGTAGATAAGCAGTACATTATAACAGGCCATGCTTACTTAGACAAGGATATAAAAACTCACCCAAATGTAACTACTAATCTTGTACCTTTGGCATTTTGCTCCCATTGGCTATGGCAGATTTAGGGAAACACTGGCATTTCAAAACAACTTAACTAAGGGAGAAGAAACCTTTACAGAGTAATTTAAAAAGCTGATGCATACCAGACTGGATGCATGTTCATAGGTTGGTACTAGGCTATCGGCCCTAGGGCCTGTACAAGCCTAGCCATAACAATTCCCTGGCTATTTCTTCCTGCAGTGTTTACTTCCCTGGACCCCTGTCTAGCAGGGTGACTGACTTGATCCCCGGGGTAAATTTCCTATCTTCCATCCAGTAAAGGTTCCTTTTGAAGAGGACCAAAGAGGTGCTGTGCTTGACATGTATGGGCAGTCTATTCCAGAGTATGGGGAGTCTCTGGATCAGGAACCTATCCCTCCAGCATGTTTTGTTCATTGTGATGAACGTGGCGCATGGCTCTCTTGGATTGGGGGTTCTTTAAGTGTAGCATGTCCAACAGCTCTAGGTTTGATATGGCCTTGTATGTTAAGCAGAGATTGCGTCTGAGTAGACAATATACGACAGAGTATAGCTGGAGTTTTTTAGTCGGTCACCATAGGGTATCTGCTTTAGGGCTGTGATTCTTTTAGTGAGGTGTTTTTGCGGCATTTCCAGTTGTTGCATATGTCTTGTGAGGTACATACCAAATGGGGTGTTGTACTCTATGATGGGTCTAATGAGGAATGAGTACAGTGGGACAATGACCTCCTTTTTTCTGGATGAAAAGCCCTTAATGATGAGGTGTGCCACATAGAAGGGTTTCCTGACTGTTGTGGCGATGTATTTATCGAAGGTGAGATCACTGTTCACCTGTGTTCCTAAGTCTCTTATCACACTTTCAATGTTTAGTGTACTGCCACCTATGTGGTAATTCATGGTACATGTTTTTTCTCAAAGGGGATAACTACACACTTCTTGGCATTGAGCTTGAGCCCATGGCTCTGGCACCAAGCATCTGTTTCTGTAAGGCCCTTTTGTAGAATATCCACATAATTTGGGGATTCAATAATGACTCCCAGTTTGCAGTCATCTGTGGCCTTTATTAGCCAGACAGTGTTGGCCTGTACTTTAGAGAAGTAGATGCCAAACGAGAGGTCCCAGGACTGAACCCTGAGATACTCCACTGGTCACTTGTCTGGAGCTGGATTTGGAGCTGGCTACTGTTACAGTGTGGGTTCTGTTAGTAAACCAATTGACAACCCATAGGTTCATAGGTTCATACTAGGCTATCTGCCCGAGGGCATTTATAAGCCTAGCCCATAGTTTTGTGGCTTACGCCACCCTTTTAGTTTGGGGAACTATACCCATTATTTTGCTGTGCCTCTGTCTAGCAGTGACACTGAGGTAATCCCTGGAGTATATCTGCGATCTCCCATCCATTGGTCAAGATTTCTCTTGAACAAGGCCAGCGAGGTGCTCTGCCTCACATATACCGGGATTTTGTTCCACAGCATAGGGAGTCTTTGGGTGATGAATCTATCCCTCCAGCATGTCCTATTAATAGCCGTGTCGAGGTTTAAGTCTCCCGCCCTTGTGGCTCTGACGGATCTAGATTTTTTGAGGTGAAGCATATTCATCAAATCTGGGTTTGACATGGCCTTGTATGTCAGGCAAAGGTCACCTCTGAGCAAGCGGTGGCGACTGAATAGAGCTGGAGTTCTTTCAGTCGGGCAGCATAGGACAGATTTTGAGACCCTTTATCCTTTTGGTGAGGAACTTTTGTGGCCTCTCCAGCTGCTGCAAGTGTCGGGTCAGATACATTCCGAATGG
The DNA here is from genome assembly GCF_019279795.1 of Protopterus annectens. Classification (NCBI taxonomy): domain Eukaryota; kingdom Metazoa; phylum Chordata; order Ceratodontiformes; family Protopteridae; genus Protopterus; species Protopterus annectens. Next base: position 1,695,418,639 of record NC_056744.1, on the reverse strand, counting down.
GGCATTGTACTCAATCATTGGTCTGATGAGTGATGAGTATAGGGAGACTATGACCTCCCTTGATCTAGATGTGAATCCCTTCATGATAAGGTGGGCAATGTAGAAGGTCTTCCTAACTACTTTAGCTACATGGATGTCGAATGACAGGCTACTGTCAACCTGGGTCCCCAGGTCCCTGATAACTTCTTCTGTGCTCAGAGGATTACCACCTATATGGTAGCTAGGGGTAACCTTGTTTTTCCCGAAGGGTATGACTATGCATTTTTGGCATTTAACTTTAGGCCATGGCTCTGGCACCAGTCATCTGTTTCTGTGAGACCCTTCTGAAGGATATCTGTGTCAGATGTGTTTTCGATCACGGCCCAATTTGCAGTCATCTGCAAACTTTGTCAGCCATAACCCTCCTGTGTTTGCTTGTACTGGAAAAGTAGATGCCAAACAAGAGTGGGCCCAGGACTGAGCCCTGTGGGACACCACTTGTGACAGGCTTTGAGTCTGACATGGCGCCAGCAACTCTGACCCTGTGGGTTCTGTCACTCAGCCAGTTTGCAACCCATCTTGTGATGTATGGGTTAACATTTAAGCTGATGAGTTTTTCAATGATACCCGAGTGGGGTATTGTATCGAAGGCCTTTGCCAGATCGAGGTAGGCTGTATGAACTGCCTTTCCCTCATCAATGGCTTTGGTGACTGTTTCGAAAAAGTCAACCAAGTTTAAAAGGCATGATCTGCCCTTGACAAAGCCAAACTGGGTTGGATCCAAAGTCTGCAAATTCCCTATGTCTTTATTTATGAGGTTCATTATGATCCTCTCCATGGCTTTGCAGATAAGGCTTGTCAAGCTAATGGGCCGGTAATTTCCAGGGTCTGTGGAGGCACCGCCTTTGTGAAGTGGGACCACAATCGCAGTGCGCCACTCCCTGGGTACTTATCCAGAGGTGAGACTATGATTAAACAGCTGTCCTAGCTGTGGGTTTAATTCCTCGGTGAGTTCGTGGAGCACACAGCCTGGGACACCATCAGGTCCCATGGATGCTGTGTTCTTTGCTTTGGAGAGGGCAGTTCTCACTTGGGCGTTTGAGATGTTTGGGGGGCTGCAACCATTTGGTATAGATATATCTCCTTTTGGAGGGGGGGGGGGGAGAAGTTTGCACTGAACCTGTCAGCCAGTATGTTGGCAATGTCTGTAGGATCAGTAATCTTCACATCATTTTGAACTAGTTCTGAGCATATCTGGGAGTTTCCTCCCAGGTTTCTAACATAGCTAAAGAAGGCCTTATGATTGTCTTTTGAGTCTTTAGCTATTTTTCTCTCAAAATTTGCTTTGGATGATTTTATGAGAGCTCTTAGTTTTTTACTTATAGTGATCAAAGGTGTCTTACCTTTTAAGGATTTTGCTCTATCTTGTAGTAGCTTCCTCCTTTTGTTGTAGAGTTTGTTTATGGCTGGGGTCCACCAGACTGGACGCTTGCCCTTGGTACAAAGAGTCTTTGTTTTGCTTGGGATTGCCTTATCCATGCAGTCCTGCAGGTGCTGGTAGAAGGCATTTGTAAGTGATTCAGCGGCTTGAGTACTGTTTTCCACCGGCTCAGGGGCCTTAAAGGAGACCACACTAGTCTTTAGAAGTGTGAAGTCTGCTTCGAGAAGTTTTTTACTGTGGTCTTTTTTATTTCAGGTGGGGGTGGGATGAGGACCTCCAGCAAGATTAGTTTGTGATCTGATCTCACCAGTGAGGGGTATACTTCGGGTGTTGAACATTGTGCTCCCATGTTCATGATGATGAGATCAAGTATGTTTTCTCCTCTTGTGGGGATGGTGACTAGTTGTTCCATGGCATTTGAGTTTATGAATTCCAGGAACTTTTGGGCTAGGGTGTTTGGGCTTGAGTAGTGTTCCCAGTCTATATTAGGGTAATTGAAGTCACCTAGTATGATGGTGTTTGGAGATACATTTATCCCCTCCAGTGTTTTCAGGAAAGCCATGTGAGGTTCCTGAGTTTGTGAGGGTGGCCTGTAACATGCTACAATTTGCAGAGCAGTCTTGCCTATGGTTAATTGCACCTGGATGGTCTCCGATGCATCGTGCGTTGCCACCAGTCTTGAGGTGTGGGTGTCCTTGATGAATATGGATACCCCCCCTCCTTTCTTGGTATTGTCCGGATTTTGGGGCCGGAACGCATGATATGAGGTAAAACCTATTAGTGCTGGGGTGCTCTCAGGAGCCTTGAACCAGGTTTCTGTCAGAGCACAGACATCGATGTTCTCCATACTGAGAAGGGCCTCGAGTGCGTGCATTTTGAGATTTAGACTTCTGGCATTGAGCAGCATTACCCTTAGTTTTTTTCCTTTTTTGTGTTCTAGGGTGGTAGGTTTAGAATTTGAGCCTTGCCTAAAAAAGGCACTATGGGGGTGGCAAGAGCCTTTGCCAATATCCGGAATCCCAGGGGTGACAGGTGCAAGCCGTCCCTTGCGAAGCAGCATGGCTTGTCCACATCAAGTGACATAGGGATTTATGGCCAGCTTAGTAAGTTTATCTCTGATTCCAGAGTGGGGTATGGTGTCATAGGCCTTGGAGAGGTCCAATTAGGCTGTGTGGACTGCCTTACCCTTGTCCCTGACTCTGGCGACTGATTTGAAGAAGTCAGTCAGGCTCAGGAGACACTATTTTCCCTTCACGAACCCAAACTGGGTGGGGTCCAGTGTTTGAAAGTTTCCAATTTCTTTGTTTAGAAGTTCCATGGCCTTGTAGATCAGGCTTGTCAGACTGATGGGACGGTAGTTCCCAGGATCCAAGGTGGACCCCCATGTGGAGTGGGCACGAAGCCTGAGGTGAGGCTATGATTAAACATGACACTTAGGTGAGGTGCCAGTTAATTTTGTAGATTATATAGTACACAGCTCGGGATGTCATCTGGTCCCATGGATGCTGTATTCTTAGCTTTGGAGAGTGCGGTTTTTACCTGTGTGGCTGTGATTACCAGAATTTGGCAATCTTTCGGTATTGAGATGAGCCCTTAAGGGGATGAGGGGGGGTGAAGTTGGCACTGAATCGATGTCCTTGGGATCAGTATATGTATTGCCATTCTGTTGTAGCTCAGAGCCGATCTGAGCATTGCCATTTAGACTCTTGACATAGCTAAAAAATGCCTTGTGGTTGTCTTTGGAATCTTTGGCAATTTTATTTTCGTAGCTAGCTTTTGAGAATTTTATGAGGGATCTCGACTTCTTACTGAGGCTGATAAGGGAGTCTTTTGCATCCTGGGATTTTCCTCTTTTCTGAAACAGTTTCTTCCTTCTGTTGTATAGTTTGTTTATGACAGGGGACCACCAGACTGCCTTCCTTTTTTTTGGAGGAGAGCATCTTGTTTCTATTTGGGATGGCACGATTCATGCATGAGTGGATGTGCTCGTACAGTGTAGGATTCGGCAGTTGAACTTTCAGTTCCCATCTGCATGGGTGTCATGACGTTTTGTCACTTCTGACTTGAGTAGCATGAAGTTGGCCTTGGAGAAGTTTTTTATGGATGTTTTCTTACTGTGGGGTGAGGGTGGGTTGTGGATGTCAAAGGTGATTAGCTTATGGTCAGACCTAACCAACGCGTGGGTGACCACTGGTGTGGAGCATCAATTTCCCATGTTGGTAATGACCAGGTCCTGGATATTGGAGCTCCTGGTGGGACTATGGATTAGTTGATCCAGGGCATTGGAAGTTATGAATTCCAAGAACCGTTGGGCAAAGGTGTTGGTACACAAGTAGTTTTCCCAGTTATTTGCAGGCTAGTTGAAATCACCCAGTATTAGCATGTTTGGTTGTATCTTAATATTTTCCGGTATGTTTAGAAAGGTGTAGTGAGAATCTTAGGGCATGGTGGGGATCTGTAGCAAGCTACAATTTGGATTGCAGTCTTACTTAGTGTTAGTTGCACCTGGAGAATTTCGATGCATTGTGTTGGGCAACTAGCCTGGAGGTGTGAATATCCTTGGTGAATATGGACACTCCTCCACCTTTAGTATTTCGGGCCTGGTTTGGTGGCCAAAAAGTGTGGTAAGAGTTGTAGCCTTGTATTGCACCATTTATAAATGTAAATAGGGAAGACCGAAAGAAATTTCAAAAAACATATTTATGCACATTTATACAGCATTAGGAGAAAGGATGTAAATAACGCTCTATATAGGCACATAGAAAAGTATGGGGAAAGGCATTGTTTTAAATTTGCCATTTTGGAAACTAGAGTTCCTAATCCTAGAGGGGGTAATATGAAGGCCACTTTGGCTTATAAAGAATTATGGTGGCAGCTATTTACTGATGCCTCGACACCACCAGGGCTTAATGTTTATACAACCATCAAACCAGTACTATCTATAAAATAGACACCACATTATCCATTACAGAATACTAACAGGGCTTCGCCAACTGTTGATTTGCGAGCCCAATGGATAGATGTCACACACAAAATTTCTTGCATATAGTTATAGGATGATTGTTTTTGTTTAACACAGTTGTTGCTACACATAGTAAAAAAAAAAGTCTGCTGTATTCTTTAAGGGGCTGAAGTTTTTAAATGTTTGTGTATATATATTTAAATATTTTTATATTTTATATTTTGTACATGTCCTATATTTTAGATGAGCATTGAGGATGTCCGATGTATTTTGAATCGAACATATGTAGTTGAATGTTTGAATGATTTATTTTATGTATGGAACTGTTGGGCACACTTGTCACTTTAAATTCACTTATTATTGGCACCAAATGCAGTATTTAAACTGTAACAGTTTGAGATGTTCTGATGAAGCCCATATTCATGCAGGTGAAAGCACTTAACTTACATCATTAAATTGAAGATTTTAATTTTAACCGAGTATTTGGTGTATATTTATACAGCTGTTATATAGCCCAACTGTTAGTGGTTTGTTTATCGCTTACAATAAACTGTTTGAGGAAGCCACCGGAAAGGTGGTGAAAGCACTTACCTTATCTAATTAAATAAACCATTTATGTTTTAGAACTGTACGTTTTGCGACCACTTTATTTCTTTTGCATTTGTTTACTATTGTAGAATCAATGTTATTCCAGTCTGCTTCTGGTAAATATAAGTTCCCAGCTAATATTTATTCTTTCGTCCTGTGTTTCATGCAAGAAATATATGAATTCCTTAAGGTCATCTGCACTTGACTTTGGTGGTCTATACACTCCAACAATTGTTGTATGTTCCAGGGTTGTCTTTGTCAGTTATACAGCCTATACTGCTGGTGTTTTCATTGAACATGTAATATTCACAGTTCTCATAGTTCCCTGTCATAACACCTCCACCTGAATTTTTGTTAGAATGTCCGTTACAGTAAAAACATTTATACACTGACAGAACTGGTTTCCAGTCATTGTTCTTTAACCATGTTTCAGAAATGGTAACAACATCAATCTTTTTGGAACATAGCAAATTTTCCAATAAAAAAACTTTATTATTAATGCTCCTAGCATTAACAACCATCAGAGATGCATCAAATGTTACTATCTCTCGGCTGTTAAATTTTCAACATGGCAAAAATCCTGCCTAGTGTTTGTCAAATATTGCAAAATATCTGCTGCAAAAGTTCTCTTCCCTGATCTAGACAAACGCACACTATCCTGTCTGAACACGTACACAAAACAAGGTTTGGATGCTCTACACTTTTCCATTTTTTCCATGTAGGCATTACCTTTCATTCACAGTGACCTGACTATCCTTTCTATAGGTGATTTGTGAAGAATACATTCTAACACCAGTACAAGCGGTACTATCTAAGAGGGCTGTCAGTTCCCTATTAACAGTCAGAGAATCCTTGTGGGTGACATCATTTGTACCAACATGAATAAAAACAGATCCATACTTCCTTACATTAAGGTGTTCCAAGGATTGTCTCACATTTTCTATTTTTGCTCCTGGCAAGCATAACACCATTCGATGTTCATTATCATCTCTGTAAATATACGTATCAGTCCCTCTAATAATTGAATCTCCAGTCACAAGAATATCTTTGCTGTCCAGCTCTGAAGAATCTTCAGCTTCTAATACAGTAATATCTGCTCTAGCAATTGTTAAGGATAGATCTTTTTTTTTTTAAACAGGTTTATTGTTTTAACATACAAGAGAAATATCATAACAATTTTATACAAGTAATTAAAAATAGATATGATTATAACATTCAACAAAACAACTAAAGTATTTACAAAGACATCCACTACAATCAGATCAATTAATTAAACTAAAATACCATGCTATTGAAATTAGGATTTTTTTAACAAATTTTGTAAATTATCCCATACAATATAATAAGATGTTTTTCTAGTTGTTCTTGACCTAATTGTGTTTATTTCCATATGGCACACTATATTCATAACATTTTTAAATTCATTGAACGAAGGAGGTGTATCTGAAATCCAATTTCTGGTTATTATTTTCCTAGCCACTGCTAGAATAGACCATAACAAGGGAAGCTTAACCTTTTTAACACTTTGAGGTACAGGTGTGTTGAATAATATAAGAGATTTAGAAATAATGAAATTATCTGTAAAAAGAGCCTGCAAAAATTCATTAACTGACTTCCAGTATTCTTTCAATTTTATACAGTCATAAAACATATGAGCCCAGTCAGCATTAATTTCTACATTACATCTCTTACATAGATTATCTTTATTATTTATTTTACTCATCATCAAAGGTGTATAAAAAGATCTATGTAAAAATTTCCATGTATAAAATCTCCAGACAATGGAAGATGTAGTTCTATAGGCAGATTCCAATATATATTGTTTATCTTGTTGATTTGGTGGGTCCCCATTAATAGAAGTGAAATAATTCCATTATGTATCTACACAGTAAAAAGTTTCTTGTCTGATAATTTTATGTATGTATGAAAGTTTACCTTTATCAGAAACTTTATGTTGTAAATTTAATATCAAGTAATCAATCAGTGTTGGAATAGATTCTTTAACTGTTATAGACATTAGATCTATTCTATCAATGAGATGTTGTCTAAAGGTCTGAACCTCTAACAAGCAAGTTTCTCTTAGATCAAATTCTTGTTTTAAGAAATCTAGATTTTTAACTTTATTATCAGATATCAACTGATACCAGTACTTTAGATCATTATCTATAGCTAAATGAGTTCCTTCAGAAGTAGATGACAAAAGCATACCCTGAGTATACATTATAGGGAATATAATAAAATTCCATTCCCTATACTTAGGGTGCATGAATATAAAGTTACGATAGCTAATAATAATATTTAATGGGTAACAAACCATATGTTTAGGTGTAATAGGTGAAGTACAAAATTCCTTTAGTAACCATAACATGGAGTTATTTACAATCATATTTTTATGTGTTAAGGAGATTTTCATGAAGTGCATACTAATTAACCCCCAATAATCTTTCCATTTTGCGACATATGACTGATCTATTAATAAAGTAATAACTTTTACAATAGAAGAGATAGTATATAAATTAAAATCTGGAAAAGAAATATCCCCTTGAGACCAGCTATTAGTATGTTTCTTTAATGCAATCCTAGGTCTATTAGGTGCCCATAGGAAATTTAACATTAGTGTATTCAGTTTCTTGATAATTATTTTTGTAGGTGGAAGTATTATTGATTGTATTAAGTATAAAATCTTGGGGAATATTATCATTTTAATAATTGTAAGTCTCTCCTCCATAGTAAAAAACATATTATTCCAGGTATTAAAAAGATTTTGTATATTAAGAAAACAGGTATTATAATTATTATATATAATAGATTTAATATCTTTAGATAGTATTATACCTAAATAAGTTATCTGACCTGAATTGGGTACATATTTAGTAAAATCACTAATGAGAATATTTTTTCGTATATATAGGTAGTATTTTAGTTTTTTCTTCATTGAATATTAAACCAGAACTACTTTTAAAATTCATAATTTTATCAAACAGAGACTGCATAGAAGAATTAGATCCTGCTGATGTAATTAGAACATCATCTGCAAAAAGTTGAATTTTGGATGTTGTATTTTCATCTATTTCAAAACCCTCTATGTCAGTACTGTTTCTGATCAAATTAGCCCAAGGCTCCATTACTAGAGTGAATAATAGTGGAGAAAGTGGACATCCTTGTTTTGTACCTTTAAGAATGGGTATTTTTTGTGAAACATATGTTCCTACCTTAATATAAGCCAATGTTCCTTTGTATAAATGCTCAATTAGATTTACAAATGCATCTGAGAAATTTGTGCACTTCAGTAAGGTAAACAGATAGTCCCAACTTACTGAATCAAATGCTGAACTTATATCAAGACTAATAAGTGTTAAATCTTTCTTTTTCCTATTTGCAAAATCAATTAATGTTAAAGTTCTTCTTATATTATCAAAAGTATTTCTATTTACAATGAAGCCTGTCTGATCTATATCTATAATGCCGGGAATGATTGTCTTCAATCTATCAGCAAAAATACTCATAAACATTTTATAATCAACATTAAGTAATGAGATGGGCCGATATGAAGTACATCTAGTTGGATCCTTATTAGGTTTTAAAATTGGCGAAATAAATGTATATTGCCAAGATGGGGGGGTTATTAACTCAGTTTGGGCCAAAATAAAAACCTTATGTATTAATGAATATGTACTTTTAGAAAGGATTTTATATATCGCTGGTATAATATCATCATTACCCGGTGCTTTGTTTGATTTAAGCTTATTTATTTGTGTAATAACCTCTGTATATGAAATACTTTTGTCCAATAGTTTAATCTGTTGTTTATTAAGCTTTTTATTCATGTTTGTGGTTATAAACTCCTTTATTTTATCTTTAGGTTCCATGTTAATGTTATTATTGTTAATATTGTGAAAGTGATTTCTAAATTCATCTAGTATTTCTGGTAGACTAGAAACATTCTTCTTTTTCCTTAGAGAAAAGATTTCTTTGATATGGTTTTGTTTATTCAACCTTTTTGTTTTATTTTTAAGCCTATGTAAGTATTTGGGGCTTATTGAGTAAGACAAAAACTTGTATTTCTCTAGAGTTATTTTAACTTTATGAGTTAAAATTTCTTTGTATTTCTCATTTAGTTTGTTTATTTCTTCAATGACTTTCTTATCCATAATATTTTCTTTATTATTATGTTTATAAGAGTCTAATTTACTTTGAATATCTAACAATTCCTTATCCCAAGATTTCCTTTTATTATTATACCATCTTATACTTTGTCCATATAAATATGATTTTAAGGCATCCCAAACATAGACAATGGAGACTTCAGGAGTATTATTTATGTCTAGAAAATGTTGTACTTCTGAAAGTATATATTCTTTATAGTCTTTTAGTTGAGTTAAGTATGCTGGTATCCTTTTGATCTGAACATTATGAGTATTTTTTATCATGAATTCAAAAACAATTGAATTATGATCTGATATAGGTCATGAAATGATTTTGGAATTAATTAAATCTGTTACCATCTGGTTAGAAATAAAGACCCTATCTATTTTTTAATAAGTTTTGTATCTGTTAGAAAAAAAGGTGTATGGTAATGATTTTGAATCTATCTGATTATTAATATCATTCAAATGATAAGAATTAGCAAAATCATTTAAATGTTTTGCATTAGATGTAATTCTTCTTTTTCCTATAGTGGTAGTATCACTTTCATGTAGTATACAATTAAAGTCACCAGCTAAAATAATATCTCTTATAGAGAATTATATGATCTTATCAATATGATGTTTCACTGTATTAATACCAATTCCAGGTATCCAATATACATTAATTAAAGTGTAAGTCTTCCCATTAATTTGTATTGTAACCATACAAAACATTCCTTTGTCATCCTGATAAGACTTAATGGTTTTAGGAATGGGCATACTTTTATTCCATAAAATAGCCACTCCTCTTTTTTTCTGAGTGTGCTCTGAACTAACCAATACTGTATATTTGTTTGTGGCTAGTTTATCAATATCTTTTTTCAAGAGATGAGTTTCTTGCAGGAAGACTAAGTTGGCCTTATGTAAATTAATGTATCTTATTAGGCTTGCCCTTTTACACGGATTATTCAGTCCATTAATGTTTAAAGAAATTCCTTTTAAAGATGTCATTTGGCATTTTTAAAACGTAAGAATCTTATGATCAAAATAACAAATAACAACATAAGTAATGTTACATCTCCTCCTTTAGGTGTACCTTTAAATATAGCTGTAGTTATTGAATCTCTTATGGGATTTTGTATAGGATTCAATTTTGTTTGTAGTGACAATGAGTGTACAAAATATATTGTGGATGTCAAAACTATATACATATAACAATGAACAAGTGAAAATAATGTAAGGATTAAACCTTGCATCCAGCCTGGAGTTAAAAACTCCAACTTAGAGTAGTATTTACCACTCAAGTTAACCCCCTACCCTAAGCAGCAGTACCTCCGCTACCACCTTATCAATTTAATACTGGTTATATTTAACTTAAATTAACAGCTTTCAATTCAATTATCTAGCAAGACAAGACTACACATTTGATAAAACAGCATCATATAAACTAAAATAAACTTTTTTAAAAAAACTATTCATACTACTATATACATCTATGTAATATAATACACTTGTATTCAAATAGCATTCAAATAAACTTGATATTAGGAACCAAGAGGAGAGAGAGAAATAAAAGACTTGAAAGAGGGAGAGAGAGTGAAAGAAAGAGAGAAGAAAAAAAAAAAAAAAAAAAAAGGGAAGACATATTTACATATTAATTTATTCAAAGTATGTAAAAATAAGTTCTAACATTCATTTAAATCAAAAACTTTGGCTAATATGGTTCAGACATTACATATATTAAGATGCATCTATTTTCTGTCATGTAAATGCAGTCAACAGCTTCCAGAAAAAAAAACCTTGAATTGCTTGTATATGAGCATTTTACTCATACTCATTATTGTCAATAGAATAAAATATTATATTTATAGAAGTTGTTATAAATCATACTGCATAGTTATGCAAATTCTCAGAAACACTTGCATTATTGTAAAAAAAAAAACATCTGTATTTTGTATGTCTATATTACTGCTTTAAAATATATCACAAGACAATTTCTTCCAGAATAGAGTTATAAAGTTATATATGCTTGTCAATCAGATGAATTAAATGAGTTATAGTAATGTATATGTTTGGAACATAAGTTTTGAACACAGATTAGTATGCTGCAGTCAAGTAGATTTTCAAAAACACTTGAATAAATGTTTCATTTTCTATGCCTTCTAAAATAAGACATTTACTTACTACAAGAAACTGCATCATTTAAAATCATTATAACTGACATATTTTATGAATTATAACATAGATATTTAAGTAATTATATAAAATAACTCACATTTAAATGTCAAAGAGTTCATTTTCCTTCACATAGTCGCAGTTACATCAGTTCTATTTCCTGGTAGAGTGTTCTTCATGAATCTGTGATGTGTCAGTGTGATATCTGGGTCAAAGGTCAGGTTGACTGCTTTCAGCTTCTCTGTGAGAATTCTGAGAGTTGAAGCTTTTGAAACAGCATGAGGACACTGTTCATGAAGTAACCCACATCCCAGATTGTCTCCCTTAACATTTTGGCGGGAAACTTGTTAAAAACTAGTGACAAACATTCACTTAGCAGTGTAAATGCATCTAAACATGACAAAACCTTCGCAATGTATTTTACAGGTTATTACAGCCTCTATGTAAGTGAAATTAAGCCCAAAGTTATTAATAGGTAATAAAACTCAATATTATTGTCCCAACTCAATTTTATGCAAATCTTATTATTTACTGTGTCTATATGATCAAAAGCATTTCTATATATTAATATGAGAAACAAAAATAAAGAGAAAGAATAAAGAAAAGAAAAAGAGAGTAGAAAATAAAAAAGTGTAAGGCAGAAATAAAAAAATGTAAGAGAAAGCTATAAGAAGTATATACAATGGAATATTACTTACTGTTTATATTAATAGAGTTAAGAATAAAACATATTATTTACTATTATTTAGTTCTAATTATTATTAGTTAAAGCATGACATATTATTTACAAACAAGCATAAGCAGTATAATCAAGAAAGTATAATTAGGAATAGCATTCCAAGAACATATAAACTTTTTACAAGGAATAAATATGTTATTATTCTATTTATCATATTTTCATTACTTTTCTCTCCCTGCCCTCCCCCACCCTTTACCCACTACATAATCTAAATAGAATGTCATTGTTTAAACAAAGAAAAGAAGGAAAGGAGAAAAAAAAAGAAAAAAAAATGTATCAAATTACTGACCTTACTTCTCTTTTTCAGAAAGAGAAACAAACTGAATAATAGCTTGTTATTAGTTCCTCAGATATTTTGACTGGTTATGAAACAAAACATTTCTTTGCACACAGACAATAACTTGTTAAGGATAGATCTTCATCACTATTCGTCTTATTAATCCTGTTGTTTTCATTGTGTATTAAATTCTTATCCAGCTGGTGCTGTAAATCCACAGCTTGAGTCATGTAGTCATTGTCTAACTTTCACTTCTTTTTCCTTACAGTAATGTTCTTCAATCCTTCCATGTTCAATTTTGGTTTCTTCCTTTTCACCTGCCCCTTGCTTCTGTTTTCTGCTTTCTCCATTGTTAAGATAATGCCTTTTTCTGTAGACTGAAGGTTTTCTGATCATTTCTTGTAACCTGTGTGTTACATAACAGAGCAGTGTCCTTTGTACTACATATTCTCTTTCCTTTACTGTCATTAATCAATTTCTTTTTCTTCCTTGCTATTTGTTGTGAACTTCTTTCTTTTTTGTTTCCTTGTAAAACCGTATCCTCCGATTGCTGAATACTCACATCTAGAATTCCAGAGTTGTCAGCGGCATGGTCTTGTTTCATAGGGGTTGAATGATCTTTGCAGAAAATAGATGCATCATTTCCACAATCTGTTCTATTTGTTCAATGCATAACATTATTTAATCAGTCCAGTCATTAATTTATGAAACAACAGTTCTCCAAGCCATGCCAGTCACACAAGTGCAGTCATCATCATTAAGTCTAGATTTGCATCTAACAATGGTTAGAAAATCATCCAACTTTTGACACGAGGAACACCGATCACCAGTGTTATCAGCTGTTGCCTTTAAATATGCATAGCATTTATTACACTGTACAAGATATTTGTGCATTAGCAAATCATTAATTGCATACTCGTTTAAGGAATCCATATTCAGCTTGAAATGAGTGCAATATTACAAAAGAAAAGATCACAATCAGTAACCAGAGAATTCAGAGAGAACTTAAATCAACTTCCATGACAAAATCACACCAGCAATATACAACTAAATAAAGCACAGTAAGTTGTTCTGACCATACAGGTTCTATAAGCCAGACAAAAGTTGTAATTCCTTTGCTGTCACTCACAGTAGCACTTCTTTTTAACAAAAAACGTAAATCACAAACCAAGATGGGGTTGTTCAGATATGCTCAGGATTTATCTCTCTGCAGCCTCTCTAAATTTGTAGCTGTCTAGGCCAATAGGGGTGGCTAGAGCTTGTCTGTCTAAAACCTATCTCTTTCTAACAACCAACAGTGAAGTTAAAGGTAAAACAACAAAAATGAAGCAAAGGAAATCTTTGTTAAGAAGGAGCCCCTTCCTACCTGCAAAAAGTGAAAAACAGTGATAACAAATACAATATAAATTCAAACAAAACTTCTCTTACCAATCAACTCCACAGTAACTCACAAACAAAGATGGCATTGTTTGGATATGGCAAAGTGTCTATGAGTATTACCTGTTATGATGGAAATATTAATGGGGGCAATCTGATATGGGGGGGATAGAAACTGAGGACATAATGTTGTAATGTTGTGCTACTTCAAATGATACCGAACTACTACAAACCTTAATACAAAAGTATGCGGTTGATCCTGATAGTTTTGTATTGCATTGCTTTGATTGTAATAATGCTGAACATTGATAAATATTTTCTATTATGAATACTGTGTTAGTGATGCTGTGTTTAAAGTGACCCAGTAATGAACTTGCATACTTTATGTTGCAAGGATTCAAGTTTTACGTGCATAAGTAGCATGCATTTTTGGTAGCCCATAACTGGTCACACATACTTTAATAGCAAGGACTAATATGTTCCATAGCATTCAGTGCCTCACAATATCGGTCAGTACATTGGTCAAACTGTACCAGGTATTATGGATTACACATTTCTTTCCGTTTCCACATATGCCTAGATTGGGTAATGAAGGGGTTGAGCTAAATTCCCAAATATTTGTATCCATAGACATTTTGTTAAGGCTGTTTATCTAGTGGTAGGATGTACTAGTCATAGTTAACTGTACTCACGCACTTTGTGCCAAAACACAAGCTTTTGGTTTTCCTTAAATTAACTACATGTCCAAGCTGGTTTAGTCTAAGGGGAAAGCTGGGTCAGTTTAATACTAACCTCCTGAGGGACCTGATAGCCTAGTACACGCCTATGAACCTGTGAACAAGGTTAATGACCACTAGAGCCCTTAAAAGTCTGGCCATGCATAGACACGCACAGGATCAAGGTTAAATCTTTTAAATGTAAATCCAGTAGCCATGTAGCATACAGATGTACACAGAGGTAAGGTGTGGAACAAAAGGTAGGACAGCCAGTAAGTGGGAATGACAGAATGATAGCAGTAAGTTGTCTGAGACAACAAGGGTACCAAACTACCACAACGGGTTACACTGCTATCTTAGTAGATGGGAAACAGGTCACGCTAAAAGACAGAGAGAGAGAGAGCTACAGTTCTGATAACCATTGCCTGCAAATGGTTAAAAGGAGCACTCTTTCTCTTCACAGTCTACTCTTACTCAGAGCTTTAGGAGGGATCCCATTCCAACATCTTTGGCTAAGGTTCACCTTTTTACTGGGAGGATGGAAACGGCAAAGTTTAGTAGGTAGTTTTGATGATAATCCATGCAGATGTCCTGACAGGGAATGATTTTGATAATGTAGTACATTGTTTGCATAGTTACATGCAGTTTGTATTTTGAAGCAAGCATGTAGTCTGGTGGCCCGGGGCCTTAGATGGACGGCACAATTTGCAGCCAGGACTGGTGAGGTGTGGTTACTCTAGGGAGGGAAGCCACCCTGTAGCAGTGGAGACTGGAAGCAGCCACAGCTGCTTGTGGGTATTGATGTTTTCTTGGACAAAGTGACATAAGGGTAGAGTGAGGAGTAGTACCCAGAAAGGACAGTAAGGCACCGCTGTCAGAGGTTACCAGACTTCCTGTGAAGGGGAGCTAGCATGGGTCGAAAGACAGAGCTGGAGGCAGGTTCAGCTCCTGTGATACTACATTACAAGGCTTGAGGAGGTAGCCGCGAGGCACCTTGATTCTCAAGGAAAGGGGAATCTGTATACCGGGAACAAAGGGTTACTGTATAGAGAGGGACCCCGAGGGAGGGCTAGAAGTTGAGAGAGAACACAGCAGTTGGAAAGTAACCCAGAGCCTACCATCTGCCCTCTTCTAGCCATAGCCTATGGTATTCCCTTTGCATAGTCAAGTATGGGCATAAAGCATACAAAGAGATATATTATATGAAAAACTTTATTGGCCTGGTATTTCCAGGTGGGATATAATAGGGTACTGCAGGACCTGTGAGTACAGTGCCAAAAGTAGGCAAGGCAGGCAACAAGGTCAAAGCTCATTTTGATGCCTTTGAAATGGCTCCTCAATCACAGGCAAAGTGTAGCTATGGGATACTGTGGGCCTCTGTACCCTGAGTCTCCATTGTGCAAAGAAGTATATATCCTAGTGGCAGTAGATTATGCTACCAGATACCCTGAGGTAAAGGGACTCTCTCCTCCACTGAGGAAGAAGTGGTGGCAAATGCTTCTTTGTTAGAGATTTTCAGAAGGGTAGGTTTCCCAAAATACTGGACTGACAGCAGTGGGGGGGTTCACCTGGGATACAGTCAGATGACAAGAAATAATGTCATTCTGCAAGCTATCTCAGCAGTTCTATTTGATATATTAATTTGAGAAGTCTCTTAGAAAGACACAGCATTCTGTATTCTGTTTTGGACCAGAGAATTGCAAGAACCATTCACCACATCTTCCTTGCTCTAAAGTTATCTAGGGTAGAGTGATTATCTTAGATTCAGTCAGGAATAAAGTGAAGCATAGTTTAGAGGTTTTTATTTATTTGAGACTTTCCTGCAAATGTTGCTTTAACTATTTCCTGTGGTTTTGAACTCTAAAGTCACTGTGAATATATGCAGAGTATTTTTCTTGTTCCTTTATTATTTATTATTAAATATATTTGAACATTTCATTGTGGCTGAACTTTGTGAAACATATTTAAGTTTTGAGAATACTTGCACATTTATTTGGTGACACTGTGGGCCACTCCTAATACCATTGCTCTTGGTCAAACTACCATTTGTATTAATATTAATATTACACAGCAAGACTGGACACCCTTTGTTAAGGGCCTTAAAGTATCTGGTAAGGTGTTGGCTGGTGGCAGTGATAACTACCTTATAGTCTGGGCAACAGGAGGCATAGCGAGTAAATGTGTGCCAGCCTTTCCCAGGTGTGTGTGTGTGTGTGTGTGTATGTGTGTGTGTGTGTGTGTGTGTGTGTGTGTGTGTGTGTGTGTGTGTGTGTGTGCAAAAATCAAAACTCAAGAGTGTGTGCGTTAGCTACTTGGGCAGGGTTATGAAGCACTGGTTGGACAGAGAGGGTGCTGGAGGTCTTGGCTTGGCCACTCACCTGAGATCTCAGTTCTATAGCTGTGCTAGTGGGGAATCTTACTGGGGATCTGGAGAAAGAGGGAGAAAACAGCCCAGGAGTGACTGTGGTCTCTGTGTGCTCTTAAGGGACCTTGCACTTGATGCAGAGAGCTGCATCTGGTAATATTGTGTGTGTGCCTTGTCATCCTCCCAATGTACATCCCCCACTGTTACCAGAGGTGAGGACTGAAGTCAGTAGTGGGTCGTCACATATTTATTGGTTAGCAGTGGTGGGATCACCACATCACATACTGTGATTCAGTGGTTTAGATATTGGTTTAGATATTGAATTCCTGTAGCCTGCAAAGAGAGGTCGCTAAAGAAGGTGTTTGGACTCTCAAGCAGCCACATGGTAGACATTCAGAGTTTCATATCACAATAGTTTTATTTATTTTTTCCAAAACGTATGAACAGTCAAACTGATGAATAAAAGAAAACTGGATGGAAATAACGGCTCCCAATCAATGATTGTTGCTGGTGTTACAATCATTGATTGGGAGCCGTTATTTCCATCCAGTTTTCTTTTATTTATTTTTTGCTAGCTTAGTTAGTCAGGGAGATCAGGCAAGGATGTCAGCAGAGGAGTATGGCAAGCTGACTAGGAGCCAGTTGGCTCAGATGTGCCAAGCCAAAGGACTAGTGCATGCCAACCTGACTAATGCAGAAATGACTGCAGCCTTAACTACAGCAGCCTCACAGTCCAGCAACCAGGAGGACAACCAGACTGGCCTTGGGGATGTACAACTCTCAGAAAATGGACAGTTCAACCTTTCCACAGAGGACTTAAAAATCCATCTGGAGTTACAGAGACAAACTGGAGGCCAAACAGTTGGAACTAGAATCAGCAGAAGGACTGAGACATCTAGAGGCTGAGGAAAAAGAGACTGAGATGTTTGAAGGCTGAAGAAAATGAGAGGCAGAGTAAACATGAAAAGGAAGTGCTGACTCTTTGCCAGGGTCATGGAGGTAACAGGGAAGGGAATAACTGGACCCCAGAAGCAATAAAGGTCAGTAAATTTCTTCCACAATTTTCAGTGAGTAATAATTTTGATAGTTTTATTCATATGTTTGAAAGGGTATGTAAAGAGTATAATGTTGACCAAGGGCTCTGGGTATGGTTCCTGACTCCTTACTCCATGGTAAAGCTGTAACTATTTCTAAATTGTCCGATACTGATTGCTTAAATTATATGACTGTTAAAAATTGTTTTAAGTGAAGACCTGAAGCTTATAGAACAAAGTTTCTTGAGGATATGTGCAAGGCAGATGAAAGTGTGTGTGAATATATTGCTGAGTTAAGCACTTATTTTCATAGGTGGGTGAATGGGTGTCAGGTCACCATTTTTGAAGGGCTGGCAGACCTTTTGGTGAGGGAGCAAGCTGTTACACTTTGCCTGAGGACATGAGAGTCTGGTTGGCAGCTAGGGAATGCAGGACCACAGACGAGTTGTGAGGAGACCTATGCCTAGCAAGCTGTGCATCGCTGCATAGGAAACAGATACTCAGTGCTGCTGATGGGTCAAAGGGAACCCATGGTGGGCAGCCTAAACTGCCCCAACAGAGTCCACCAGTAGCAGGGGATGCCACTAGTTCAGATACGTGGCCAGGATCAAGGTTAAATCTTTTAAATGTAACCAGTGGGGCCATGTAGCATACAGATGTACACAGAGGTAAGGTGTGGAACAAAAGGTAGGACAGCCAGTAAGTGGGAATGACAGAATGACAGCAGTAAGTTGTCTGGAGACAACAAGGGTACCAAACTACCACAACGGGTTACATCATATCTTAGTAGATGGGAAACAGGTCACTGCTAAAAGACAGAGAGAGAGAGAGCCAGCCTCTGATAACCATTGCCTGCAATGGTTAAAAAGGAGCACTTCTTGTTTCACAGTCTACTCTACTCAGAGCTTTAGGAGGGATCCCATTCCAATATCTTTGGCTAAGGTTCACCTTTTACTGGGAGGATGGAAAACGAAGCAAGCGAGTAGGTATGTTTGATGATATCCATGCAGATGTCCTGACAGGGAATGATTTTGATAATGTAGTACATTGTTTGCATCCAGTTACATGCAGTCAGGCTTGGAAGCAAGCATGCGAGTCTGGTGGCCCGGGGGGGGGGCCCAGATGGACGGCACACTTGCAGCCAGGACTGGTGAGGTGGTTACTTCAGGGAGGGAGCTACCCTGTAGCAGTGAGACTGAAGGCGAGCCACAGCTGCTTGTGGGTATTGATGTTTTCTTGGACAAAGTGACTACAAGGGCAGAGGTGAGGAGTAGTACCCAGGCTGACAGTAAGGCACCGCTGTCAGAGGTTACCAGACTTCCTGTGGAAGGGGAGCTGGGAAGGGTCGCAAAGACAGAGTTGAGACAGGTTCAGCTCTCAGATACTACATTACAAGGCTTGAGGGAGGTAGTCAGTGAGGCACCTGATTCTCAAGGAAAGGGGGAATCTGTATACTGGAACAAAGGGTTACTGTATAGAGAGTGGACCCTTGAGGGAGGGCTAGAAGTTGAGAGAACACAGCAGTTGGTAGCACCCAGAGCCTACCATCTGGCCCTTCTAGCCATAGCCCATGGTATTCCCTTTGCAGGTCATATGGGCATAAAGCATACAAAGAGATATATTATGAAAAACTTTTATTGGCCTGGTATTTCCAGGGATATAATAGGGTACTGCAGGACCTGTGAGCAGTGCCAAAAAGTAGGCAAGGCAGGCAACAAGGTCAAAGCTCATTTGATGCCTTTGAAATGGCTCCTCAATCACAGGCAAAGTGTAGCTATGGATACTGTGGGGCCTCTGTACCCTGAGTTCCACAGTAAAGAAGTATATCCTAGTGGCAGTAGATTATGCTACCAGATACCCTGAGGTAGTGACTCTCTCCTCCACTGAGGAAGAAGTGGTGGCAAATGCTTTGTTAGAGATTTTCAGAAGGGTAGGTTTCCCAAAATACTGACTGACAGAAGTGCCAATTTCATGTCAGACCTGCTGGCTTGACTGTGATAGCGTTGTGTGGTGAAGCACCTAAAGACTACCTCCTACCATCCTCAGACTAATGGTCTTGTGGAGAGATTAAACTCTACACTAAAGACCATTATATGGGCATTTGGAGACAGTTTAAGAGGGAGTGGGACAAATATTTTCCCCATCTATTTGCTTACAGACAGGTGCCCCAGGAATCCACAGGTTTTTCACACTGAGTTGCTGTATGGGAATAGGGTGAGGGGACCTCTAGATTTGATTTGCGATGAGTAGGAGGGTAAGTGAGAATCCCTCAAGGAGTCTGTTGTGGCATATGTCCTAAAACTCATGACAAGGCTCAAGGAACTCATGGGCTTAGCCCAGGAGAACCTGGCAGAAGCCCAACAGCAGAAAAAGGTCTGGTATGACAGGAATGCTCGAGCTACACAGTATGCTGTGGGACAGCAGGTTATGGTTCTAATTCCTGTCAGGCAGCTTGGGAGGGACCCTTCAAACTGGTAAGGAAGGTCAGCGATGTTAACTACATGGTAGAACTGCTAGGTAGGCAGCAGGGGCACATAATGTACCATCTTAACACCATGAAACCTTACCATAATAGGGAGGCTCTGGTGCTAACTATCTGCAGTAGAAGGCAGGAGTAGTCTGAAGGGGTCTATGGCTACATCAAGCCAGCCAACAAAATGCCAAGTTACTAAGGTGGAGCCTAGGCATATGATAGGACACAGTGCAGCACCACAGTGGAGTTAGCAATGCCAACGCAGATGGGCTCTCAAGACAGGGTATGGGGTAGTGTATTCCCAGATAGGCTCATCCCTCTCAATTAATGTTTCTCAGTCATCACTTGAAAAACTAGCTTGAGTCTTCAAGGGGGGAAAAGTGTGACAAAGAGAGATAGCATTTGTGAATACCAACATGATGTATATAAGATGCTTGTGTTACAAATGTATCAGAACTGTATGTTATGTTTATATCAAACTGCTTGAAGCTATTTGCAAAGTGCTGTTTGAAATGTAACCATAGTGTACCCAAATGAAAAAGAACTGAAATGTACGTGCACTATTATAAAGTACAGTTTTGTACCTATCATAAATGTAGATGTTCGAAGATCCACATTGCTGCAGTCCTTACATATGGGTAGTCCGCTGTCCTCGGTCGGCCCGAATACCAAAGTATTAGGCTGACGTCGGTCAAGGAGCTTAAAACTGACATCAGGACGTCAGGGTACAAAAGTGCATGACCGACGTCATTTCCTCAGTCTTTTCTTGCCCCAGATGTCAGAAGGCCCTAACAAGAAAGGCCAAAGCCAAAAACGAGCAAAACCTAACCAACCACCCGTGCACTAACCATATTTACAATATGTACAACACAAACCTCACCACCACCTTCAACAACAGAGGGGAAGGAGGGAAGTGGACTGCAGCAATGTGGATCTTCGAACATCTACATTTATGGTAGGTACAAAACTGTACTATGTTCTTCATCTCACATTGCTGCAGTCCTTACATATGGGTAGAATCCCAAAGCAGAGGTAAGGGAGGATGGCAAAACTATAAAGCATTAGGAGCTGCCAACATGCCCTGTAAAATTGCAGTGGCAAATCCAGCCCTAGACTTAGAGTAAAGTGGAAGGTGGTAATGCTTAGAGAAAGTATGCACTGAACTCCAAGTAGCTGCTTCCAAAATATCTTTAGTAGCCACCCCCCTTAAAAGCTGTAGAAGTGGCAGTAGCCCTAGTGGAATGAGGTCTAATCCCAGCTGGAATCTCCTTACCATGATGGGAATAACAGAAAGCAATACAAAAACCAATCCACTTAGAAATGGTTTGTTTTGAAACAGGTTTGCCCTGAGAACCCAAAGCAAAAGAAACAAACAACTGCTGAGACTGCCTGAACCCTTTAGTTCTGCTCAAATAATATCGCAACTGTCTGTGTATATCCAAAGTGTGCAAAATCCTTTCCCTTTATTTTGGGGTTTGCATAAAAAGTAGGCAAATGAATAGTTTGGTTTAAAGCCACACTAGAAACCACTTTAGGCATAAAAGAAGGGTTAGTACGCAAAGACACCCTATCCTTGTGGAAAATTAAGAAAGGCTCAACTGCCATAAGGGCCTGTCATTCAGAAACCCTTCTCGCAGAGGTAATGGCCAACAAAAAAGCAGTCTTCCATGATAAATATTTCAACTCTGCCAATGCTGCAGGCTCAAAAGGTTGTAGAGTGAGTTTCTCCAACACAAAATTGAGATCCCAAGCAGGAGTAGGCGCTCTACGTGGGGGTCTTATATTCTTTGCCCCCTCTAAGAAATTGCTTAAACAAAGGCTGAGAAAATAATGGTGGGTCACAATCATAGTGAGCAGAAATTGCTGCAGCATGAACCTTTATAGAGGAGAAGGACAAACCTTTGTCCAATAACTCAGTAAGGTATTGAAGCGCAACACTTAAATTAGGTTTAGAAACATCAAAGTCCTTTGCTGTACTCCAAAATAAAAATCTCCTCCATTTATCTGCGTAAACTTTCCTTGTACTAGGCCTTCTGGCCTCCAAAATAACATTCAAAACTTGTTGTGGAAGCTGAGACCCTCCAGGGTTTAAAACAGAATATGCCAGGCTGTCAGATGTAGAGAATGAAGTTTGACATTGAGTAAATGACTGTTCTCCTGAGACAGCAGGTGAGGAATCGAAGGCAAAGGCCATGGAGGCTCCTGTACCAGACTTCTCAGTAATGGGTACCAGTGCTGTCGAGGCCAATCTGGAGCTATTAAAATCATGTTTGGCCTGTCCTGTCTGACCTTCAGCAGTACCTTTGGGAGGAGAGGCAGAGGTGGAAAGGCATACACGTGAAGATTGCTCCAATTGAATGAGAGAGCATCCACTTTCCAAGCTGTGGGATGAAACCTTTTTGTGCAAAACTTTGGCAGCTGGTAATTTAGTGGAGAAGCGAACAGATCTATGTCTGGAGTTCCCCATAACACTGTCAATCTCTGAAATACATGAGGATCCAATTTCCACTCGTGAGGATCCATAATTTGTCTGCTCAACACATCTGCTAAGGAGTTCTGTGCTCCTGGCAGAAACCTTGCCTGAAGATTTAGCTGTAAACTGAGAGCAGTCTCCCACAAAATCATTGCTTGTCTGCATAGAGGATAAGAATGCGTTCCCCCTTGCTTGTTGATGTACCACATGACAGTTGTGTTGTCTGCTTGAATCAACACCTGCCCTGGAAGAAGTAAATCCTTGAAAGCTATCAATGCAAATTGGACTGCTAACATCTCCTTCAAGTTGATATGTAGATGTTGAAGTCTGGCAGGCCACGTGTCTTGTACCCATTTTCCATTTAGATGAGCTCCCCAAGCTTTGTCTGAGGCAACTGTCGTTAAAATCTGACTCGCCTCTGGCCAGGTCACAGAGAGTCCCTTGTTTAGGTTGCATTCCTGAGCCCACCACAAAAATTCCTTTTGAATGCAAGGTATTATCTGAATGACAGTGTCCAAATCTTGGCAGTGCTGTGTCCATACATTCTTGAGATATCATTGTAGCTTCCTCATATGCAGTTTGGCATTGGGAAGTACCAGAATACAAGATGCCATGAACCCCAAGGCTTGAAGGACTGTCCTTGAAGTCAGCCTGGACTGACGAGACAACTGGTGGAAGTAAAGAGAAAGAGTCTTTTGTTTGTCCGGGGTCAAAAAGGCCATCTGGGATGCTGTATTCAGTCTCACACCCAGAAAGCACATGTCCTGAGAGAGTACTAGACTGGACTTTATTTCGTTCACAGAATACCCCAGGCATCTTAACACAGCCATCACATACTGTAAATGATGAAGAAGTTCGTCCTTTCCTTGGGCCAGAATCAGGCAATCGTCCAAATAAGGATAGATCTGTATTCCTCTTAGCCTGAAGAAAGCTACCACTGGAGCCAGAACCTTGAACACTCTGGGTGCAGTAGATAAGCCAAAGGGCAATGCAGAGAACTGATAATGTGAAGTCCCAGCCAAAACGCAGATACTTCCTGCAACTGGGCCTGATAGGAACATGAAGGTAAGCCTCCTTGAGATCCAGAGTCACCATCCAGTGATCTTTGCCCAGCAGAGGTAAAAGCTGTTGTAACGTCAACATTTTGAACTTGGGAATGTCCAGATATGTGTTGAGGATAGATAAATCCAAAATTGGTCTCCACGTGTTTCCTTTCTTTGGTACTAGAAACAGGCGAGAATAAAATCCTAGGCCCACTTCTGGCAGAGGGACCGGTTGTATGGCCCCTATTTGAAGTAGTAGAGAAATTTGTTTGCGAGCCTCTAGTCTTTGCTGAGGAGGAACATCCGGCATGCCTTTGAAAGGAGGCAGGGTATGGAAATAAAACTTGTAACCCTGGTGTATGATATCCAATACCCATTTGTCTTGGGTAATCAAAATCCAATTTTCCTTGAAGAGTGCTAACCTTCCTCCCAAAGGTGCTGCCAGGCAAGAAGGATCTGGCAGCTGAAAAAGTAGGTCATTGGGCCTGTTTACGAAAGGACTGGCCCCTGCCCTCACCCGAAGATTGTGCAGGTGAACTCCCTGTTCTAGGCCTGAAAGAACTCTGAGCTCTGCCCCTACCACGTCTAGATCTACCCCTAGACTGAGAATCATAAGAAGGATACGTCCACCCCTTAGCAGGCCAATTCCTACTAAACTTGGAGGCTGAACTTGCAAAAATCTTTAACAGCCTGCATAGACTTAGCCTTGTCTTCCATTTTCTTCAAGACTGACTCCACAGGTGAACCAAACAACACATCAGACTGCAAAGGAGCATCCAAAATCCTTGTCTTAACATGGTCAGATAAATTCTGATCCTTCAGCAAGGCGTGCCTGCGAAGAACTGAGCCAGTGGCAGCCACCCTAGACGAGGCCTGCACAGCATCAAAACCACACTGTAATGAATGCTTACCCACCTGTTCAGAGACATGCACCAAATCTTGTAATTCTTTACACTCAATGCCTTCCGCCAGAGCATCCACCTTAGACTTCAATTGAGAAAGAAGAAAGTTTTGATATTTCAACATATGAAACTGGCAATTCAAAGCCCTCATAGCTAAGGTAGAAGATGTATAGACCTTCTTTCCCCATCTATCCAAAGCTCTGGCTTCTTTATCTAGAGGAACCGGATTTTTTACAACAGAGGCCTTGACACCCTTAGGTCCCTGACTAATAGTTTCTGGGTCCGCCCTAGGACTCTTATAAAGATATTTATGAGCCTCAGGCACCCTGTAATACCTATCCAGTTTAACAGGAGCAGGAGGCAGAGAATCAGGATTAAGTGAAGCCTCTGCAAACACATCTTCCACAACATCCAGAACAGGGGGTATAGCATGGCCTATGCTGGGGTAAAAGCAAAAACTCCCGAAGCCTTTTCCTAGAATCAGAGAAGTCCTGACCTTCCCACTTAAAATGTTCCCTCATAGAATGAAGTGTCTCTGAAAAAGAAAAATCCTCTGGAGGAGAAGCAGAAGGAGTGGAATCATCTGCATCAGAATCAGAATAAGGAGAGTACTCCTGCAAGTCTTCAGCTGAAGACTCTGAAACATCCGAAGCCTGCTCAAAACTTCCCAACTCTGGCTCCACCCTAGGCCTCTTATCAGGAGGGGGCAAAGAACCTCTAATCAGAGTAATCAAATCTTCTGCCATTTTAAGCATGTGCTTCTTAGGCACAGACCCTGCTGAACTAGGAGTGACACCAACAGAAGCTAAAGCTGGCCTGCCTCTGGGAGAAGCCTTGGAAACAGAAGGAGAAGGCCTAACCACCCTAGGAAGGGAGGGGACTACAATAACTTGAGAAGCCCCTTCAGCCTGACCTGCTTCCTGAGAGACCACCTCCTGCAAAATCAAAGTCTCCCCCTGAGACTCCAGAGAAGTCTCCATCGGAACCACCGGTTCCACTGAAGCCTCTAAAGAACCGGCGTCCGGAACGGACGACTCATCTTGCCTGGGTTTAACAGCTTTGTCTTTGCGCTTCTTCGCAGAAGCGGACGCCGGAGAATCCAACGGCATATTATAATTGCACCGCTTCCGAAAGACCAGCCTAGCACAATCTAACCTTCGCTTAATAGTGCGTTTATTGAACCTAGCACAAAAGCGACACCCAACAACGTCGTGCTCAGGTCCCAAACAAGGAATACACAAAGAATGATAATCCCTATGCGGTATCTGTTTCCCACAAGAAATACAGTTATTCACTTTTTCTGACATCCGGTAAAACACTGAGGCAAGAAAAAACCAAAATATTCCCCAACGGGGTACTTAGCCAACTTGGATTCGGTCTGAAACTCCGAATTCGAAAAATTTCAGAACGCCGAACGGCACTTGCAACGCTGCTTCTGCATCAGACCATGCGGCAAAAAAGACTGAGGAAATGACGTCGGTCATGCGCTTTTGTACCCTGACGTCCTGATGTCAGTTTTAAGCGCCTTGACTGACGTCAGCCTAATACTTTGGTATTCGGGCCGACCGAGGACAGCGGACTACCCATATGTAAGGACTGCAGCAATGTGAGATGAAGAACATCTGTTTAAATGCATATATTTTAACAGTGGAAACTGGAATACAGGTGGTTAACCACAGTTTAGTAAATTTTAGAAAAATAGCTGAAATTAAATTACATTATAGCTATGCAATAAAATATATCTTTCAGTTTCAATGCAGCCAGGAGAGACAATGTCTAAAACTAGGGAGATTTCTGTATTGTCCCTAAGGTGAAACGATTACTAGTCTTGAGCTACAAGAATCATTCACCACATCTACCTTGCTCTTAAGTTAACTAGGGTATAAAAATTCTCTTAGAGTCAGTTGGGAATATAGTGAAGCAAAGTTTAGATGTTTTTCTTTATTTATTTGAGACGGTCCTGCAATGTTGTTTTAAATATTTCCTGTAGTTTTGAACTCTGATGTCACTGTGAATATATGCTGAGTATTATTCTTGTTTTTTTATGGTTTATTATTAAATACATTTAAACCTTTCATTGTGGTTGATCTTTGTGAGACATATTTAAGTTTTGAGAGTACTTGCATATTTATTTGGTGATACTGTGGGCCACTCCTAAAAGCTTTGCTCTTCAAACAACCTTTGTGTTAACATTAATATTACACAGTAAGATTGGGCAGCCTTTCTTAAGGACCTTAAATTAGTTGATAAAAGTTGTTTGGTGGCAGTAATAACTATCTTATAGTCTGGGAAAAATGGAGCATATCTAGTAAACCTGTGCCAGCCTTTTCCAGGTGTGTGTGTGTGTGTGTGTGTGTGTGTGTGTGTGTGTGTGTGTGTGTGTGTGTGTGTGTGTAAATCAAACTTCAAAGTGTGTGTCTGACTTCTACTTGGGCAGGGACATGAAACACTTGCTGGACAGAGTGGGTGCTGGAGGTCTTGGCTTGGCCTTTCAGCTGACATCTCAACTCTATAGCTGTGCCAGTGGGGAGTCTTACTGGGATCTAGAGAAAGAGGAAGAAACCTGCCCAGGACTAACTGTGGTCTCTGTATGCTCTTAAGGAAACTGCACTTGATGCAGAGAGCTGCATCTGGTAATACTGTGTATGTACTTGTCATCCTCCTAGTGTACTTCCCCCACTATTGCCAGTGGTGAGGATTAAGGCTCCTTGATTACTGGTCCAGTAATGGGGTGTCACAAACACTTAATATAGTTTTGTGTCAAAAACAGTCTGACTCGTAGTAAAGCGGGAAAATATGACCATTAATCCAAGAATGTTTTGTCATGATGGTGATACGGAGATCCCAGGCAAGCCAGGTTTTTTTTTTTTTTTGCCATCTTAATTAAACCAGTTGTGCAGATGTTTTAAAAATTATATTATTGAGAACAAATGTTGAATCCCATCTAGCTTAACATTATAACCTTGCTAAAATCTAGGATAGGATTTGGAGAAATACTTGAACTTGAGGATGTAATTTGGCAAAATTGCAAGATTGTTACTGTGACTGAAGTATGAAAAGCTTCACGTGCTCCAATTAATTTGCCTGAATTTATGTGTGTGCATCAAGGTAGAAAAGGGTAAGGCTTTAACAATATTTGTTATTATTCCATTTCTGCTAAGCTTATTATGTGTGAAATTCTGGTAGTTAGGTTATGTAATGTGACAGTTACCTGCTTTGAATTATATTGTCTGCTACACTGTCCCCAACCTTGCACCACAGTATATTATTCACTAAAAGCTTGGCATCACACTCCATTGGTGAAACAATTTTACAATTTGGCATTTTTTTAGGTTCATAGGTTGGTACTAAGTTATCGGCCCTGGGGCTTATGATAACCTGCTAGGGGAAAATAATATTCTTGATTTGATGTTTACTAATAGAAAGAAACCAATAAAATCTCCAGAGGATTGTGAATCTCAAGGTATATCACATGTAGTTTTATATTTATATTGCAATACTGTTAATCACATACAATAATAGAACTTGAATTTTGCTAGTGTAAACTGTAATGACATAGGTGAAAGTACCAAAGCATTGATCGACTAAAGCGAAGTCATGAAGACTCTAGTTAAAGTGCATGGGATACATTAAAAATATGGTGTGTAAAGTCATTTGTTCTTTATGATGAACCAAAAATTAAAAATAAGCACAGTACACCATCATTGTGAAATAATAGGTTGGGGAAGTTGGTCAAGGAAAAAGGTACTTATGTAAGGTATACAGACATTGTACATCTGCAGTTAATAAGACTGAATACCTTACTAAGAAATTTCAAAGGCCTGATAAAAGGAGTACAGAGATCTGAATGTGAACAGAAACTTGCTTTTTTCTACTCCCCCCCCCCCCCCAAAAAATTCTTTAAATAACCGGTGCCTGTTTTTAGGGGTGAGGCACATGACCATGTAAACAATTAGTACCAAAATCCAGTAGCACCACCAAGGAACGCTCCAGTACACAAATTAGAAGAAAACAAAAAAGGAGTGCAACACCATAGACATAAAACTGGAACTTTAATACAACAAAAACAAGAACAGGATAAGCGCTTTCGGCATGTGCCTTCCTCAGATCCTCAGATTCATGTAAACAATTAAGCCCAGATCCTCAAAATGAATTTTAGGCAAATGTTTTGAACACCTTTTAACAATCTGAAGTCATGGTTCTTATTCCCTATTAGTACAGACAGTATGCTGGCAGAGCCACTCTTACCAGCCTGAACCTATCAGCATGCTTTTGGCTTTGGAGCCATACGTCACACTTTGCATACTTTAATCTGGCTAAAGCATTTGAAACCAATACATTATGCCAAAATTAAACTTTTTAGCACTTGTGATATTAACCAGAATAATCCACAATGGGTTAAACTTTGGTTTAGACTTTGGAAACAAAGGGTTACAGTTCTAGGCTGCTCAGCTTCTTGTCTGCCATTCCCTCTGGCATACTATAAGTTCTGGGTTACTTCCAATATTGTCTGAGTATGTTTTCTCTACAGTCTCTAAATTTCATGCAGGATAGGTGTTAAAGTGAACAGATGATGACAAAACAGGTACTATATTAAATTCCAAACTGGCAGATACTATAAATCTATAGTCAGGGAAACAAATCGGCACACGGGCTTGTAATCTTGCATTTCGGTTAAATTATAATAAATATTGTATAAAGCATTTGGGGTGACCTACAATATTAAGGTAATTTAGTTTAGGCTTGTTATCGTTTGCTAATAGCAGTCTGCATCAAGGACCTTGGGATCATTATTAACAGTAAACTGACCATTACAGAACACACATCTTATTAAAGACAGCACTAAAAGTACTGGACTGGTACTTAAATCCATACTTAAATCCATTTTCTCTCCCAATACTTCATTAAAGTGCAATCATTTTAAAAGAAGCCTTCAGAAGAAAAAAAGCTTAAAAATTGTTGAGAAAATACTTTACTTCAGTACTTACCTGAAAAAGCATCCTTTCAGAAAGCTGGTGATTTCTGAAAAAGTTGCATAAGCACTATGTGGAGACTAAACATAATGCACGCTCTGATTTTAACATGAAACACTAAAGATAATGACAAATATTTTCCATGAAAAGAAGTGACAGAGTTGATGGCATCCACATTATAAATCCTGTAAAAGAATGTTGTTACCATTATTAGATAACTACTAAATCCAAATTTAGTGATCTGTGCTGAAAACCAGTGAAAAAGACTTGACTGCTATTGGAAGACTACCTTTAGAACTGGAGTGTATGGCAATACTTTGATGAACATCTGTCATGTGCTGCAGAAATTATTGTCCGAAAGAAGCATTAATGAATAATGCAAGGGTCACCTGCTGATTCTTGCTGCTATGTACCATTATGCCATTAAGAATAGAATTTGAAAGAAATGATTCTGATGTTGGTTAACCAGCTGCCAAGTTGTGTACTTCTATCAATAAACTAGATGTCGCACTTTTAAGCCTGCCAAGTCCCTGCTTGCAATTTTCTACCTAGAGAAAAAAGAATCTTTCTGCATGAACTTTAGGCTATCTGTGCCTGAATTGTTATTATATAGCCCACCTTTTAAATGCTGTTCAAAGAGATTGTGAGCTCAATGTGCGTTATATGTGATAGAATGTGTAAATTATACACAAAGCAAATTATTGTTTTCAGTTTTAATTATCTTACCCATTTAACAGATTGTACAAATTATTCTGTAAACTAATATAGAGATTAAGTTAATCTTATTTTTTAATTTGAGTTTGTCTCTTTTAATAAGAGAAAACTGAAATGTTACACAGCAAATATGCAAACAAGTTTTAAGAACATGTAGAGACAGAAATGGACAAATATAATTTGTCACACCACATCCCTGAAAAGCGAGCATACTTTTAAACAAAACAACACTATCCAAATTCCTGGAGTTTTTAATATGACAGTCTGCAAGCAACAGTGGAGACAGATCATTTGGACCCTTACAAGTCTCCTAATTATTTATAAAGTAGAAAAGTACAGAATAACTCCTTGTATATTAGTAAGATGTTAAATGAAAATTCAAGGACATGTTGAAAGCTCTCTCACTCTAATCTCCCTCACACGCCAGTCAGTGCATATGACAATAAGTGGGTGGGTCAGCATGCACAACTAACCTCCTACTCCACCTAAACACACTTCACACATGCGGAGGCCACCAAAAGTAACATACCTAAACACCAGAGACCTCCCAAACAAACACAAGCACGTTACACGTAATACTTCCTCTGCAGTACACAATAGCTGTTGTCTCACCTGTCAAGCCCTTAAGGCAAAACACAAAACTAAACATATTTGTCATAGGTGATTCCACTCGAAGACACACAGATGTCCCTCTCACCAGGCTGGATAAGGAAAAGGTCACAGTCAGCTGTCTGTCAGGTGCCAGGATCTGCCATATCACGCATGCACTCAAGTCTCTCAGCAACAGGCACTGTTATGATTCTGTCATAGTCCATGTTGGTGTGAACAATTTGAGATGTACCTCTCTGGACTATATAGAGAGAAACATGACTGAACTCTCAGATTACATGTCTCAGGCAGGTATGTCCCTAGCCTTAAGCAGCATTTTACCTTCACCTAGGAAGATGCCTCACTACAAACAAAAAATGATGGACTTCAATAATTGGCTTAGTTTCTGGTGTCATTCTAAGGGGATCAAGTATGTTAGCCTGGGATGACATGATCGACAGACCATGATGCTTTGTCAGAGATGGTCATCTGTCACCCCTGGGATTTCAGCTACTAGCTAAGGCTCTTGCCACCCCCATAGTACATTTTTAGGCAGTAGCTCAAGGAAAAAATTCCTAACGTAAAAACTCCATCTAAAACAAACCTCAAGGTTGTTGTGCTAAATGCTAGCAGTATTAACATGAAACTGCACTCAATGGAAGCAGTCCTCACTTTGGAAGATTCAGATATTTGTGCTGTCACTGAGACCTGGCTGAAGACTGTGGAGAGTACTCCAGCCATACCAGGTTACACCTCCTTCCACACATTCAGACTACAAACTGAAGGCATGAAAACTAAAGGAGGAAGTGTATCAATATTCATTAAAGATAAATACACCTCCAGATTGGTTAAACAGTATGATTACCTGGAGATACTTCAGGTGCAATTAACTGTTGGTGGGACACATTTATTTATTTATTTATTTATTTTACATTTGTTGACCGGGCTAGTCCAGCTGGATTAATGTCCATTTTCAGTGGAGGCCCGGGGAGAAAAGCTCCAGAGGATAGAAACAGTTATTGGAAATACATAAAAAGACAAAGTACAATTGTATTATACAAAGGGAAAAAATGTAAGTACACATATTAAATATCTTAACTAATCAGAATAATTTTGGGTCAGAAAGAAGTGAGGTCAGAGGTTAGCAACTATCAAAACAATATAATAAGGTATCTAATCTTAAACACAAACATTTTTTTTTTTTTTTTTTTTTTTTAGTGAGTTAAGTAATATTTACAATAAAGGGATAATAACTCAGTTGGAGTAGAAGATGAAATACAAGTGGATGAAAAAGTTTATAACAAACATAAGGGTGTCTACAGACTAGTCTGGGTTGGTACAAGAGCAAAGCCAGAATTTATTAAGATGTAAGGAAAGTTGTTTCTTAAATAGTGGGAGAGTAGGCAAAGAGGACAAGCTAGATGGAAGATTATTCCATATTTTACCTATTGAGTTAGAGAAAAGGGAATTGCCTGCAGAATTCATAATTTTGGTACTATTAACAAGTGATTTATCAGAGGAGCGTAGTTGTTTCAGGTTGATATAAGGAGTCAGGAGGTTAGAAAGAGCTGGTGTTTTAGAAGGTTGGTGTAGAATTTTGTATGCTATTAAGATTTGTTGAAAAATGAGCTTGTTGGGGAGTTCCAGCCAGTGTAGTTGTTTTAGGTTTATACAGTGGTGAGCTCTGAATTGGGAGGAGGTGGCAAAGCGGGCAATATTGTGGTAAGATGTAGTAAGTTTCTTAAGGTTACTTTTGGATAGATTAGTGTAAATAGAGGAAGCATACAAAAGGGTAGAGATAAGGTGTGTTTGGGCTAAGGTTATCCTAGCTTCAGGTGTGAGGAAGGGCTTTATTCTGTATAGGGATCCAATCTTTTTATTAACAGCTTTTATTGTAGTGTTGATGTGGCAATCATAGTTGAGATTATTATCGATAATAACACCGAGAAGTTTAGTTGAGGAGTCAGGAGAGATTATGGTGTTGTCAGTTGAAGTAATACAGAAGTTTATCAAAGTAGATTTACGGGTGGGTGGGAAGAGTAATAATTTAGTTTTTTTGGGGTTAAGGAGTAGACAGCGATTGGAGAACCACTGTTCAACAGTTGAGAAGGCTGATTGTGTTTGAAACTGGAGTTCAGTTTGAGAAGAGGCAGTACAGATTATAGTGGAGTCATCTGCATATTGTATGCAGGTAGTATTAGGTAGAGATGATTGAAGGTCATTAATAAAGATGGAAAATAGAAGTGGGCCTAGGATAGACCCTTGAGGTACTCCTAAAGAGATAGGAAGGAGAGTAGAGAGAGAATTTTTCCAGAGTACAGCTTGCTGACGATTTTCAAGATAGGAAGAGAACCAGGTAAGGGAAGAAGGCTCCAGGGCCAGAGATTTTAGTGTGTGCAAGAGAAGTGTGTGATTAACCATGTCAAAGGCTTTTGAAAGGTCTATGAAAAGTGAAGATGTAAGTTTATTGTTGTTGCGGTTTAAGTTAATAGTGTTAGGCTATTCTTGAGGAGGTGGTTGAGCAGTTGTTTATGTATGCATTTTTCTGTGATTTTAGCTAAGGGGGATAAAAGTGCTATGGGACGATAGTTGGAGAAGTCGTAAGATTTGCCTCCTTTATGGAGGGGTATGATATGTGATATCTTCCAGATTGCTGGGAAAATACCTTCTTTTATTGATCTGTTTATCAATATAGAGACAGGGTAAGCAATGGCTTTTGCTGCTAGTTGCAGGAATTCAGCAGGAAGTTTGTCTGCAGAAGGGGTGGTAGGTTTGAGTTTTTGGATGAGAGATTGTATATAAGAGGTAGATACAGGTTGTAGGTGAAGGGGAGGAAAGGTATTTATTAAGGTATTTGGAAGTAGTTGAGAAGTATCAGGAGATAGTTGGTTGGCTAGAGTTTGTATAGAATTAGTGAAGAAGGAATTAAAGTTATTGGCTGTTAGTGTGGGATTGTCAGGGTCAGAATCCTGAGGGTTTGGTGTAATTATTTGGCCTGGGGTCAGGAGACTATTAATACTCGACCAGAATTTTTTGGGTTCCTTTTTGGTGGTTTTTTGAAGTTGAAAGTAATAGTTCTTTTTGTCTGTTAGGATGGCTTTTTTAGTACTATTTCTAAGCTCTCTAAACTTTTGGTGGTCTATTTGACTTTTGGTGGAACGCCACTTATGCCAAGATTTATTTCTGAGGGCGATTTTATGTTTTGTATTTGAGGTTAGCCAGGGAGCAGTTTTAGTTTTAGTTCTAATGGTTCGACTTGGGGCGTGTTGATTAAGTATTGCTAGGAATGTTGAGTTGAAGTGTTCCATAGCTTTGTTGACTGGGAGTCACATATTGAAGTCATTGACAGATACAGGACCCCCTCCATGAATCAGGACACCCACTCTGCCTATTTGGATCTACTCGAGTCTAGCAAGATAGATCTGAACACCTTCGTTATGGGTGACTAACTACCCATCCATTGACTGGGTGCATTACTCATGCTCAAGCTCACTTGCCCAAAAGTTCATAGATTTTGTTAGCTCCAGTGCCCTGGACCAGCTGGTTGACACCCCCACAGAGGGTGCCAAAATCCTGGAACTCTTGCTTACCAATATGGGGGACCACTGTAACACTCCCACTATGAGGTCTTCCCTGGTGAGGTCCGACCACAAATTAGTCTCATTCGAAGTAACTATCACACCTAAGCCCCCCCCCCCCCCCACCAAGCCGCAATTAAACTAAAAATCTTCTCCAAAGCAGATAATCTTTTACAGGATGGTATAAATAGCTTCACTGCACCTCCCCCCTCAGATGGAACTGGCAACTTTGTAGAGTTCTACACCATTGCTGTATACAAACACATGTATAACTGCATTGACTTGGCCGTACCTGATAGGACTAAAACAAGCTCCTCAAGGAACAGGAAACCTGTATGGTGGACAATTGCCATTAACAAGCTTTACAATAAAAGGAAGAAATTGCTGTCTAAGACTAAGAGGGAGTGAGCCCTAAACTGGAAACACTCCCCCTCATCTTAAAGAAGCAAATATGACTTCTTGCGAAGTCCTCCAAAACAAACTGAATCCAAATTAGCTTCCTCAACTAAGGACAACCATAAGGCATTCTTTAGTTACATCCATAACCCAAAAGGAAAGGCACAGATTTGTGCCGAACTGGTAGTTAATGATACCACATATACTGAGCCTGTGGACATAGTTAACCTGTTGATAAAAACACTAAAGGTGGAAAAAAAGGCTCCAATCCAATAAAACAAACAAGTTTTAATCCATGTAAGCACTTCCATTCAGAAAGGTTTAAATGAATTTCTTCTGACAAAAATCACATCACTACATTTCTTATTTTTATACTAAATGCTAATAAAAGGTTAATTCAAGTTTAATTAAGTAACAAAATAGGAAACAGAGGCTGTTCGAGCAAATTCTTTACAGTTTGACTCCTCCTATATATTAGTCTAGGTCCATGACCAACTTTTGATCTGATAGTTGGGCATGTTTCTCAAACAGGCTTATCCCATCATCACATAAGGGCATTGCTTCCAGAAAAAAAATTATAACCTCCCTGTACTCTTCTCTCATCACGCCAATAATTTAGTACAATGCCCCTTTTGGTATATACCTTTCCAAGTACCTGCAGCAATTGGAGAGACTACAAAGGTTCCTCACAAGGAAAATTCAAGGTCTTCAGCATCTGTCCTATGTGGATCATCTGAAATCACTGTTGAGTAGTCTGTATGAAACCAGAATAAAGCAAGAGGCAATCTCTGCATTACATATAAGGCAGTCTCTGACCCTGCTTTATTGGAAATGCTGCATATCCGCAAGTCAAATGGTACATGGGTTACTCGTTCTAAAGATCTTAACCTGGTATGTGACATTAATAGAACCTGCTGGAGGGACAGATTTGTCTCAGAGCATTTGCCACACCTTTGGAACAGACTCTTATTTCATGTCAAACAGAGCACCTCATAGGCCCTCTTCAAACACAATCTGGATGGGTAACTGTAAATTCACCCTGAGGGTTCCACCTGTGTTCCTCTTGGACAGGTGCAATAGGTGCTGATTGTGGAAATAAGGGTAGAACTTGGCTAGGCTTATAAGGGCTCCCGGGCCATTAGACTTTTTAACTTCCTATAATACTATTATCCTATATTGAAGTAAACAGTATAAGGTGCACATATACACATTTTTACAAAAACTACCACCCAAGAGTTGCTACTATTTGGGAAGATACCAAGTTAAGAGTCTGACTGGGGTCTGCCTCAGTATGCTCCCTCAGTTATGTGCTAAATACATCTGAATTTTGTTTTGAGTTTCCTCAGAAGGGCAGTGAGACATAGCAATTCAGCAGGCCAAAGTTCATTTATCAACTAAGGCACCTATTCCCCTCTCTGCTGTTCAATGGTTTTGCATGCAAAAACTACTTTTAAATGAAAAGTGCCAAAACAGAATATTTGTCAACAGCTGCTGTGTGTTTCCTATTAGGCAGTATTTTTAGTGTTAAAGTGCACATTTGATTTTCTTTAAGTACACTCATCTACCCATCAGAAAAATAAAGTTTGAATATTATCTGTACAACTTTTGGGATGGACACATGGATACACCTGCCAAGCAGGTATTTTGTCATATCAGGGCATATGTTTATTGTCTGCACTGTTGGACCAGGAGTATTCCTAAGCAGACAGAAGTGAAAAAAAGCCTTTCATTCTTGTAGCATTCTAAACACCCCTGTTACAAAACAGAATTCAAATGGTAAACTATTGTCACTGTTCTTTACAGGAAGAAGATGTAACAACTTGGGTTAAGACCATGTTGTAATAAAATCTGTTAAACAGAAGGTTGTGTACAGGAATTTCCATATGCATAAAATGTATATACTGTCTCTACTACATCATGTACATTTAAAGATGCTGAAATATAGCAAACTAGAATCGGATGTTCTTTCATGGTTACATGGGAAGCAATTTACAGTTAATTGCACAGTCTTGCCAGAAAGTTGTCAACAGCCTGACTGATGCAACACTGTACTGGACAGTCAAACCACTTACCGTGCTAATATCAATTGCTTTGATCTTTTGAGTAAAAGTGTTTTCAGTTGACAGTACTAACAACTGATAAGTGTCCATGGTAAACAGTCAGCACTTTTAACTAATAAAATACTTCACCAATTGGAGAGGCTGCAAAGGTTCAAATAGTGCTCGAGACCCTGTTATTTCTTCCTGCTATTCTACACATATTCTGTGTACAGCATCACATGTGCTGAAGCAGTATTCTACTCATATTCTGTGTACGGCATCACATGTGCTGAAGCAGTATTCTACACATATTCTGTGTACAGCATCACATGTGCTGAAGCAGTATTCTACACATATTCTGTGTACAGCATCACATGTGCTGAAGCAGTATTCTACTCATATTCTGTATACAGCATCACATGTGCTGAAGCAGTATTCTACACATATTCTGTGTACAGCATCACATGGGCTGAAGTAGTATTCTACACATATTCTGTGTACAGCATCACATGTGCTGAAGCAGTATTCTACACATATTCTGTGTACAGCATCACATGTGCTGAAGCAGTATTCTACACATTCTGTGTACAGCATCACATGTGCTGAAGCAGTATTCTGCACATATTCTGTATACAGCATCACATGTGCTGAAGCAGTATTCTATACATATTCTGTGTAGGGCATCACGTGCTGAAGCAGTATTCTACACATATTCTGTATACAGCATCACATGTGCTGAAGCAGTATTTTACACGTATTCTGTGTACAGCATCACATCTGCTGAAGCAGTATTCTACACATTCTGTGTACAGCATCACATGTGCTGAAGCAGTATTCTACACATATTCTGTATACAGCATTGCATGTGCTGAAGCAGTATTCTACACATATTCTGTGTAGGGCATCACATGTGCTGAAGCAGTATTCTACACATATTCTGTATACAGCATCACATGTGCTGAAGCAGTATTCTACATATATTCTGTGTAGGGCATCACATGTGCTGAAGCAGTATTCTACACATATTCTGTATACAGCATCACGTGCTGAAGCAGTATTTTACACATATTCTGTGTACAGTATCACATCTGCTGAAGCAGTATTCTACACATATTCTGTATACAGCATCACATCTGCTGAAGCAGTATTCTACACATATTCTGTACACAGCATCACACGTGCTGGAGCAGTATTCTACACATATTCTGTGTACAGCATCACATGTGCTGAAGTAGTATTCTACACATATTCTGTATACAGCATCACATGTGCTGAAGCAGTATTCTATACATATTCTGTGTAGGGCATCACATGTGCTGAAGCAGTATTCTACACATATTCTGTATACAGCATCCCATGTGCTGAAGCAGTATTTTACACGTATTCTGTGTACAGCATCACATCTGCTGAAGCAGTATTCTACACATTCTGTGTACAGCATCACATGTGCTGAAGCAGTATTCTACACATATTCTGTATACAGCATTGCATGTGCTGAAGCAGTATTCTACACATATTCTGTGTAGGGCATCACATGTGCTGAAGCAGTATTCTACACATATTCTGTATACAGCATCACATGTGCTGAAGCAGTATTCTACATATATTCTGTGTAGGGCATCACATGTGCTGAAGCAGTATTCTACACATATTCTGTATACAGCATAACGTGCTGAAGCAGTATTTTACACATATTCTGTGTACAGTATCACATCTGCTGAAGCAGTATTCTACACATATTCTGTATACAGCATCACATCTGCTGAAGCAGTATTCTACACATATTCTGTACACAGCATCACACGTGCTGGAGCAGTATTCTACACATATTCTGTGTACAGCATCACATGTGCTGAAGTAGTATTCTACACATATTCTGTGTACAGCATCACATGTGCTGAAGCAGTATTCTACACATATTCTATGTACAGCATCACATCTGCTGAAGCAGTATTCTACACATTCTGTGTACAGCATCACATGTGCTGAAGCAGTATTCCACACATATTCTGTATACAGCATCACATGTGCTGAAGCAGTATTCTACACATATTCTGTGTAGGGCATCACATGTGCTGAAGCAGTATTCTACACATACTCTGTATACAGCATCACGTGCTGAACCAGTATTTTACACATATTCTGTGTACAGCATCACATGTGCTGAAGCAGTATGCTGATTTTGATCATTCACAGCAAAAACAAGGGAAAAAAGAGTAAGAGAGATCCAGGGATATTCTGTCAAAGATTGCACATTATTGGCTCAGGATTATAAGAGCAGAACTAAAGCCTAGTGATCTTAACTCTGTAATAGCTGTATTTTTTTTTCATGTGGACTATTGTTATACGGGGAAAAAAGAGAATATTTTACTTTCCTTTGGACAGCAGCACTGACACATTAATTTTTCATATTAGGTACTCCTAATGTCTGGATAAAGAGTTACTATATCTGTATGTTCAATGCTTCCTGTATACCAATGCCTACTGAAACACTTACTGCCCCTATGCAAGACTGAGCTGTAACTGTATATTTCTTTCAGTAACAAATTTTATTTAATTTCAAAAGTCTGTGGTTGGCTATTTATTAATTGATAAGGGTATAGTTCAGTGGCAACTACCTGCTTGTATAAGCCTCCAAGTGACTAGCAAGCTATAAACTACCATCATTTTCTGT
Organism: Protopterus annectens; assembly: GCF_019279795.1. Taxonomy (NCBI): domain Eukaryota; kingdom Metazoa; phylum Chordata; order Ceratodontiformes; family Protopteridae; genus Protopterus; species Protopterus annectens. The sequence continues at coordinate 1,695,379,006 of NC_056744.1, read as the reverse complement.
TTTTTAGTTGTCTCATTTTTAACACTGGTATAATAACTGGCAATTCTAGTGTTCCAGCGTGGTTTTGGCTGTTGGCAGTAAATACATGCAAACCTGAAAGGGAATGAAGCACTAAAAGGTATTACTAGTCCCTCCTAGAAATTGTGCATATCTGTATGAACACAACTATTTACTCATATTATAGTCAGTGTGGACAAGCTAGCATTGTAAAGTACCGATATTATAATGAGCCTGAGGAGGGCCTGGGAAGCCAATGTCCATAACCTAGATCTGTAGTTATTAGTGTGAATCTTATCTGGATGTGGATGGAGTGTACTGTATTCCAAAGTAGCAGTGTTTATTTTGTTAGATGCTCCTAAGACCACTGAGTCTGTTTTGTATTTCTTTATATTTTATTTGCTTGTTTGTTGTTCTTTACTGGGGACAATGATGCAGATCCAAGACCCCCAACCCCAATTCTTACAAATGGATACGGTATGCCAACATTTGACAAATTTGCACAAAATACCCCCAAAATATGTACTTTTTAACAGCATCAAAATATATCTATTAGAAAACATTTCAATCATATTAAATATAGTCTTAAGCAGAAAATAATGCTACCTCGAGAAGAAAAGAAAGTAAAGGTGTGAACACAAAGCAATAGAGGAAAAAGGATTCGATCCCAGTACAAACAAAGCTAACAGACTGCTCACAGGATGGAGACAGGTGTGGAAAAGAAGGAATGATTCAGGAAGTATGCAAAAAGTAGCAGGTGATTAAGGAGGAGGATAGCAAGGGGACAATTCAAAGAGAGCAGGAGAAAATAACAGGGCAAGATGTAGTAAATACTTCCCTGGATTTTTAAACAATTTATGTCTAAGTAAGACTTTGCAAAGTCAAAATGTTCTGTAAATACCAATAACCATGGCACAGTGGTCCGAGATCTAACAGTTGGGGAATCTACTGGACTAAAGTACTACGTCAGAAGGGCTAGTTGGGGCAGAAACTGGAATGCGTTTTTCTGGACTGTGTCCAGATTTATTTGGATTTAGGTAATTTTGTGGATGGAATTATTGCACTTTAATATTGGCATTTGTGAATACCTCTGACTGGATTATGTGAGTTTTGAACAAGAGAGCGTCTTTTTAAATCTACTTATATTTTATGGAAGTTATCCCTAGTAAAACAATCCTGGAAAGGAGTACAGATGGAATATGTGTGTGGGCTGCATTTCTGAATGCATAGTTGATCTATATAAATAGTCTTAGGGGACAGACGTGCTACACAAGTGTTTTGAAGAAAACACATTGCAGAGAAAGGATTTCACAAGTGATGCATGTATGGGTTACAAAGTCACCTCTAAAATCACACTTTACTATAGCAACAGTGTCTGTCAAATCACTGCAACCAAAGGATTCCAGAGGTGCCAGCATCTGTCAGGTCAAGCACTTGAGGATTAAGCACAAATTCTTACTGATGAATGCTCTGTCATTTCACCACTCTAAAATCCTACCTTGTGTTGCTAACTAGTAAAACTGTGAAATAAGCTATCAGTCCAAACTATCTCAATATGTAATTCTATATTTAGAATTTAAATGAGGAGCACTGCCTTGGTTAAAACATCTATAAAAGACACGGACATCAGACTGCAACATGTAGGATTTATTGCTTCATTATACTCTAATATGCAAAACTATCACAGTAAGTTCTGCTCACTTGTAATGTACTGGCTGTAAGAAAAGCCAGCCTCTAACTGTATTTTTATGTCCATATTTAAGTGTTTGCACACATATCGTTTTTGTTAAATTAATAATCTGCAGCTAAAGTGTTTTAAATCAGTGCTAGGAGAACTGTGAGTTACAATATAATTGTGCAAGGAGTTGTATGTTCTAGATGTAAAGGCATGTTTTTAAAATGTGCAAAGACTGGGTATGTAGATGTTGAAGTGCAGGCCACCCAAAAGTCCATATCATACAGCTTTGCTTGCAACTGCCTAATCAGTTGTGCAAGAATCCTTATAAAACATTTATGAGGCAAACTGATAAAACTGTCCAGTCAAATACTTGGAAAACTGACTACTAGGGCCCCACTCTGCTATCCCTACATGGTCCCAACCACAGGGGATGCATTTCCTTTACAGCTCTATTTCATTAAACTATTTCCTGACTTGGACACCCCCCCCCCAATACTGGTTTTGAATACACTATTATCGAATGTCAAAATGCCCACAAAGTAATAGTACGTAATTAATATTGAACATTGCGTAAATGACTCCTCTCTCCATGATCCTGTGAATTACTACTTTTGACTTAGTAACTACTTTTTGTTTCCATTGATGGATATTACCCCAACCATTGCTCTGTGTAAGCAAAATTGCAGACAACCAGAATGGCCTCTAAACTGCTACAATGCAACACTTGTAACACAAGACATGCCCTCTTATTTAGGCACTTACATTTCTATTCAGAGCCCATGTTGTAGGCATTACTGAATCTCGGCTAAAGCAAAACAGCAACATGCCTCACTTTATTGGCTATTTCCTGGAATCAAAAACATGGGGAAAAAAAAGAGAGGTGCTCGATTTTTTCATAGTATCAAAAGACATGCTCTAGTCATTAGCACTAAATCCACTTTCTACCTCTATTACACATTTAGACTGACTGCTATGTGAAAGTACCACTGGTGTAGTATATATCTGCAATTATCTCTTTGTATTTTTGTAATTTTATCTGGGCTGAGAATGAAATTGTTGTCTCTATTGTTAATTGTAAAGCTCTACTATTAATTAGTAGAGTATTTACTAACTGTATCTCTTTGCACTGCAGTTATCTCTCGTTTCATTGCATCTATTTGTAGTTTTACAATTTTACCCAGGCTGACACTTAAGTTGGTCAGCTGTGATTAGTTTTCTACCTGGTTAACAAACTGAAATAAAATAAAACATCTCCAATCACATGTACATGCACAACCAGTAATATCACCTATTATCTTATTCAGTGAAGTCCAACTGTGCAGTTATGGGTGACTAATATCCACTGGGACACTGTTACAATGGCCCCAGTTAAACTTTGGAGTGCTGTCTCCCAGCATGAACTCTTCACAGAGACCATGCTGCTTTTCTGGTAAACACACCATCCTAGACCACATACTTTTTTATCAACACCATCCCAGTCACATTCCCATTCATGCATGTGATCCTGAATGTGGGCAATACAGCTATCTACCAATCAATAAATCTTTTGCTGCACTGATCATGTCCCTTACCACATATCTTGGACACTCAGTTATTGGCTCTATATTGAAAGGGCGAGACTCACAATGCCAAGCCCAAGAAAACAGTAAATGCTGATCTTTTTCTTCCCCAACCTTTTTTTTTATTATTATTTTGCAGTGGGGCAACCCCTGCAATGTAGAGGATAAGCCTTCAATACCCTAAAACGTACATATACTAATTCTGCAAGTGCCGTACCACGGAGAAATAGAATATTCCAAAAGAGAGCAAATCTTGTATTTAGTGTACACAAGTCCGCATTTTCAGTCATTTAGTCTCAACGTTCTTGCACTCGCATTAAAGAGTCTCAGCATTTAAAACAGTTATCTACCACAAAACCAAAGCCATGATGTTTTGGAATTAAAGAGGTCAGCACAAGTCACACCTAAAAGTGCAAGACAAACTTTTGTTTCCACACCAAGAAGCGTTTGCATCCATGTTCAAGCATGCAAATATTTTTCATGTGAAAATAAAAGTTTTACAGCATTTAAAAAGAAACATAGTTTTCTTCCAAACATGAAAGACTAAAGTTACGCAGCTGTGTTAAATGGCATTAAAATTAATGAGCAGGCAGAAGGCAGTTGTATTACTTTGGGTTCTAGCCCTAATTATGCTGATCAGCTTGGGCAAGTAATTCAACTGATTGGCAGCTAAGGAACGTAATTCACAATTACTTACCCACGCTAATCCAGCATAATTACTGCTGAAACCCAAAGTGACGTAACCGCCTCCTGCTTACCCATTAACATTAATGCCTTAAACACGTTTGTGTAAGTTTAGTTTTCCTAATTCTAAAGCAATTTTTAAAATAATTTTATTTTTAAACTGGTGTGAAACAACCTTTGGTTTTTGCATAAAATAGGGTTTGTATGCATAAAGATATGAAAAACCAAGGTTGCTTTATAGTTTTAGACAAGATGTTTAAGTCAGTCATTACCTCTGTGTATGGCTTCATTTAGCCTGACATTTGCAGGTATTACCAAAAAAAAATACCAGCAAATTCAAAGCCCTACTCACAAGATACAAAAGTTTATAATTAAAGTCAATAACTGGAAGCTCTGATATTTATTATAACAAGTAAATGAGGACCACTAGGGCTTCTCCTCAGTCATTACTTATTTTCACTAAATGGAAATGAAAATAAAATACATATAAAGAAATATTAGGCAACCTGACACCTAGTAGTTTATATAAGTTTATCACTGCCATCTATACAATTTGCAAATGCCAGCAGTTACACCACCACTATAAAACAAAAGTTGGTAAAGTCAGCACTCAAAGTAGTTGTCGGAAACAAACAAGACCACTGCACATGTTTGTTTCCGACAACAAGTTTGAAGGCCAACTTTGCCAACTTTTTGTTTTAAGTTGTCTCTTGTTTGGAGTTTGGATATATTCTGCTGTTTTTTCTTAAAACACCACTATTTCTGTAATCATGTGGATAAACATAAGCTGATCTACAAATGTTTATGTTACACTACCTTGGCACTTACAAAATGCCTCAAGAATCTAAAATCTTTTAAGCATTTTTAAAAACACTGTTACAATAAAAAATGACTAACGTGCTTGGAAGTGAATAAACATGCTGTAGCTCTTTCACAATGTCCTAAAAGCACAGTGCAGTGGACGAATGAGGAGGTATGCCTTGATCTTGTCAGAAGTGGTCATGCATGCATTTCTAATTTCAGTAATCTTTATAAAAAAACATCTCTAATGGTCATAATGAATCAGTTTGCAAATCACTGGGCAGATGACTCTCAGTACAATTGTAAACCATCTAACAAAGTTACGTTAAGACTGCAGTTATAAAACAGCAGATTTTACTTTGACCTATGACATTTTTAGCTGTCTGACTGCTGTTGTCGACATAACTTAGCAAGATATGTTCCACTGTAGCAATCAAAAGCCCCTTGGCTATACTAACTCAGTTGGTATAAATATAAATATAAAGCTCTAACTACAGCCAAAGCGACCCAAATTCGAGAAGTGACTTGCACAAGAGACAGTGCTGGCTGCAGAGCTTTAATGCGGACTGAATGTCCACCCACCAAGAAGTGGAGTTGTCCAGTAGACATACATTTTTTTTTTTTGTGAAGGTTTGCTCAGTCTGTTCAAACACTGAAGCAGGAAGAGAAAAGATGGTCCAAGTTTTGCCTTAAACTTGTTTGCTGAACAATAAATTGGCTAAATTACTGGTAAATGATGACCACATATCTCATTTTATACCACGTTATGTTGTCAGGTTTGTTTTTCTGTATGTCGTTACCCAAGACTCAATGACTAAAGACATCTGGGACTCCACAGTTAAGCCAACCAAACAGTTTAATGTCAAGGCAACAGTTGAGAAGCAAGGCAAAATCATGTCATATATCACATGCAGTCAACCTTATGACTAAAAAAAGTTACACTGCACTATAATTTACACTTTGCATCTGTTAAAGGAGGAGATGGAGGGTGGCATGTGAAAGATATAGGACTAGAACCCAGATACAAGGACTGCTGCATAGATTTTAGAACATGAATGTTACTGTCAGGATTATATGGAAAATGAAAGACAGAAAAAAAGAGACACATAAAAAATGAAGAAAGCAACACACAAGAAAGAAAAGTTTAGATACATAACAGGGTATGCTGACCTTGAGATATGCTTTGCAAAAATACTTTTTGTCATCAAAAGCACATATCTTGCATGAGAGAAACCCAGATTTGAACTTTAGACCTCATTTGTAACAAGATTTCTATTTTTTTCTTTTCCAACAGCCAACAAGAACAAGTATTATGAAAACACTGTCACATACTGTTTCATAGCAACTCACTAGCTGTGTACAGCAATGATTGGTTAAGGCTTGAGGACACTTATAATACAAAACATGTTTATAAGGAAATATCTTGCATAAATTGTACTTGGATGTTTGAATACAGAGAAGTTAAAAACTAGCCCTCACAAAGTAGGCAGTATGAATGCCTTTAGCTCAAGTGCAATAGAACCATGCATCTCTGCTATAATCCCTTATCTACCTTACAGACATTAAATTGACAGATTACTGTTCTGGAAGGTTATCGTCCACATAAGTCACAAAACTGCTGATTGTAATCAGAATATATTCATAAAACCGCATTCTCTGTCTGCCCCCCAACACACTCCTTATGGGTTTGACCTCAGGAGAAATGTAATGCATGGAGGTCCATGCTGGAAGCACATACTAACTGCCTTATCCTCCTAGCTTTAAATCTTACTTTGGATCAAATATGGAGTTTTACTTCAGTCCCAGACACTACTATCCACATGTGGTTTTATCTATTTTGCTATCAGTTTATATACTAGATATGCATACAGTTTCAAAAATCTGAAATTCCTGAATTAAAACAATGAGTACTTTTGCAGTTTCTGCATTATTCTGCATAGCTAACTTCTGCAGTCATGGTAAAGCCTATAAGACACTGTTCAAGTCTGGTGGCCATTTTTAAATAGTTTACTCAATTATACAATACAAATGCCCAAGCGGAAAATTAAGTCAGAAACATGTAGTTTGTTTATATCTTAGTGTTATCAGTAGCAGATTAAATTATAGCAAGCCCAGTGACATCATCAGAGGCCAAGCACCACCTTCTCCATTCCATCACTCTTTTTTCAGTAATAACCTGCCATTTAGTTTCTTTCTCCATATGTCATGTTATGGCGCTCTGTGACTACTAACAGCATATTCATGTGGCAACTTGCTAGAAGGCTATCTGTGAAGCCACCAAAGGGCTAACTCTCCTTGATGCTTAAGTCAGCTTCTCCCCTTAAACTTCCACTCTTCCCACCTTCTAAATTGTGTAAGAGTCTAATGGACTTTTATTTCAAATGTAGTAAGAAGCCAGACATAATCTACATCTCATCACGCTACTGAAAGAAGGTCTGTGAAAGTAACTCCCTACTTCTCACAAAAATACACAAAGTTTTTAACCTTAGTTCTGAACTCATATTACTAAATGATGTAAACAGCAACATCTATTCAATAACTTGAGGTTTACTTCTGAACATGGATCCAAAATGTTGTAGATAGGATCAAAGTTCGAACACCAGCCAGATGCTGGAAGAACAGAAAGTGAGGATGGCCGTGAGAAGCCAATGCTAGCTAATCCACTGTGTGAGTGGGAAGTGACCAGACTGCTGCAATACCAATGTCTAGCATGAGCAAGCCCACAGCATGCAGTAGGTGCTTGAGGTCATGTGCTTGGCTTTGTCATGCTGGTGACAGATTCTGCTAAGCAAGCAGTTTATGGTACTGCAAGCTCCCACAGTGAGACAGGTGCACATGCTGGCTGCCAGGGAAGGGTATAGGACATAACAACAAACACCTCACAGTGCTTTACTATTAATGATATGGTCTTGTGGCTGGGGGTCACTAGTTTAGTTCTGTCGCCTCTGAATCAGTAAGACAATTTAATGCTCTCCTTTATGCAGATGCCATCCATCATCATCTCTCTGTTCACTGCCATTCAAGAATACTTGTACTCAGCCACTTTCACATCACCCCACCCCCTCATTTTGTAACAATCTACTTTGAAATAAAAGTATGTGAAACGATACTGACTACCCTAAGCACACACAAGGTGCACATCTGCAATTACTATTACAACCTATAGAAAGACTTTAAAGCTCAGTACCTTCAGGCCTCTAAGAAGGAGATCTACCACATCTCCTAGCGAAAGCATACAGATGAGGCAGACCAGGACACAACCCCCCTTCCTGCCTGGATGATGACACTTTCCAGTTGTCTTTCACATCATGCAGTGAATGACCCACTTCATGGGGAACAGTTAGGCTCAAGACCCACAAGGGAGCGGTCAGTTGTGGCTGATGGTAAGAAAGCAGTGAGGCAAAAAGGATCCAGCAATAGCTCAAATAGTAGGTTTCACCTTTGGTCAAATCACTATGTATCACACATATGACAGGCAGTTCTCAGCATAAATAGTTATAATTAAAAACTACATTGCTGCACTGTAATACGTTAAACATTAGTACTGCTGCAAGGTCTGTACTCACATCGTTTACTAGACTCATGTACATTCACAGGGTATGAAAACTTTGAACCAAACTTGTTGTGATAACACTGAAAAAAGTCAACATACATGCAGTTAATTATGCAATCACTGTGCTGGATCATAGATCAAAACTTGTCCATTCCTAAGCCAGCTGACCATCAAAAACCCTTAAAATCAATATGCCTGTGAACTTAATGAGCAAAGAAATGCTACTCTCTGTGCGAATGACAGTATAGTGTCTTTCTCTTTAGTTGTTTCCATTCTGCCTTCACTGTAGAAAAGAACTCTGGGATTCCATCTGGAGACCAAGTTACTTACCTGCATACTTTTTGAGATGCATTAAATTACATATTTTGTCTTTTTTAAACTCAACACAGACTATTTTTCTTATTATTAGTACTATTATTATGTCTATAAGCTGTTAAATCGCTGTTTCCTGTAGTCGAGAGTTCAATTCCCTCAGCCTCCATTTCCTACTATGCAACTCTGAGCAGGTCATTCAACCAGACAGTACTCCCAGGTCACCTCTTAAACGGGATAATGGTGTCCAATGGGTTTTTTCTGGTTAACAAATAAATCAAATTATCCATTATATTTGCTCCTTCAAAAATGTTAAAAATTGAGAAAAAATGCACTCTGCTTAAATATCTGAAGAACAGGCCTTGATCTACAATTTGGTTCACAGAAAGGCCTTCTAACATGCCTAGTCCTTAAAGTATAACATATCTTATCTAAAGGCTCATTCATTCAAAAACTGGATATAATTCATGACTTATTAAAATGTGCGACCACAAACTAGTCATGATTAACCAAAGAGGTGCTAGTTCAGAAACACAGGTGAATGAAATAACATTAAGTTCACATCCTGTAAGCCTCATCCTTCCTCAGGTTTGGGCACGGCCACCACACTTTACAGAGGTTTCTTTAGAAACTGAAACACATCTAGAAAGTTGCTCATACTAATATACTGTTGACTGGCTTGCCTTGTTCCCCTAAAGGCTCTGTAAGTAACTTAACTGAAAATTTCACAAAATTTCAGGGTACAGAAAGTTTCCAATAAATAAACCACAAGACTGGCTAAAAAGACAAACATTTACTCATCTATTCATAGGTGAAGCCTAAGCCAACTGTGCTGAAGGGCTATTTTAAGCCTAGCCAATAACCTGAGATCAGAATCAAGTCTTGTACCTTCTATATATAATGTGAAGACCTTAACTATTATGCCAAATCCACCCCTCCCTTATATATAGAAGTTCTCCAGAATGATGCAGAATGGGAGGTGAGGAACACCCACAGACATTTTGAGGTCTCTGAGTGTGCCTGAGAAATGGCATGCAGTTTTACAATAACTAAGACCCGGTAATTTTGCATGACTTTGAATATTAATTCACTACACAGATTTTGACATCCAAACCATGAAAGAATAACTGTTAGCTCAAATATTCCTCTAGCAAATGAAAATAAGGCTTTATTTTGTTTACTGGAGGACTTTATACGGATATGGAATCATCTCTCTCAACCTCTTAGTGCAAGAGATTTGAACAAAGCGTAAAATAATGGGGAGGAGGGAAAAGGCCCAAAAATAGGGACAGATTTTAAATACTGCTATTATAAACTTAGAAACTTACTAAAATAACAGGATTTGTGTTACCATGCATTTTATCAAAGATATGAAAAAGTCTGAAATTCAAATTTATGCCATTCAGTGACCTCAGTCCTCAGTTGTTTGACAGAAAACCATAGAAACAGATCAAAGTATGAGGCAAAAATCTGGACAGTCGTTGAAAATCTGGACATTTGACAGAGATGCATGGCAGTTAACAGCATTTAATTCTCCAACACCACTGCAGTTTTTAGAGGACTTGCAGGTATAATTGTTTACCAAAAAGTGGTGAAACATCTAGAGAATGCTGTTGGGTCCTGTGTTTGCTCTGCATTTTACTGCTCTCCTTTCTACAACTTCTTCCTTTAGCTTCCCAAACATCTACCCAAAATAGAATTTTGAAATCACCCTGTTGGTCGTGGAAAGAAACCTGGCACCTTTATACTGTAAAGGACCTGATCTACCCACTCCCGGAACACATTATCCCTACTAACTAAAGGATTAATGAAAGTATGTGTTATAGCGGTTTAAACTGCTAGCATAGATGCCTTTTCCATACCCCTGCTAGGTGGTTAGGAATCGCTCTGTACCGGGTGTTGCAGCAGCCAGCCCCCACCTCTTTGATTTCTCACACTGGCCCTTTTAGTTTTAGCCTTCTCCCTGTGTACTACGCTCACCCTTTATCTCTTCTGCAGCCCCAGGACCTACTGCTGCCTAGAGATATTTTGTATGTGGCCGGCCACTAGAGTGCAGCCTTTACCCACTCTAAATTTCTTATCCTTGGAGCAGCACCTTTCTTACCCTTATTAGTGCAGATTTCCCTACATCAACTTGCTTCTCTACTCCCTTACGAGTATATTCTGCTTCTTCTACTGAACATTCTTGTGTTTTTTTCTCTACTCTCCCTGTGCTTACTTTACCCCTAACTGCCTGATTTATTGATTGTTCCTATCCTGACACATACCCTTGGCTCTTCCCGCTCAGTTCACCCTACGGGCTCACTCCGCTCCCCTACCCTACCCCCAGGGGTCCTACACGTATACTTCTAAACCACACCCCTCTCTCCACATCCTCCTATTACTTGCTCTCCCTCTCCCTGCCAAATAAACCACACCCTCTCTACCTTTAGCTAATCAAGCATCTCTCCATCTAGATAAATGAACCTTCTTTTAAAACCTTAGGATGTGTCACAGCACCACTCCTACCTCCTTTTTAACACCAGTGATCTAATTATTCACAACACCAACACATACTATCTCAACACAGCTCAAGCTGTTCGTTATTGCCACACTTTTACCTTGCCTAACCACAGCCTACCTCTTAAACTCCTTTGAACACCCTCAATATCTTAATATATACTTCCCACCAAACCTTCTACATTAACTCTCAACATCTCCTACAATCACATAAATATAACCTCAGTGCCAAGCTACCTACTAGCAAGATACCATAGACTGACCCACATCAAGTATAATAATTTAAACACCAGGAAAACACTATACCTAAATTGCAATTTTTACAATCCTAGGTATAGACCCAAAAGCAACTCCTTACAAGATGGTGACATCCACCCAAATCCAGGACCAGCCATTACATCAACATCTAACCATCTTAACCCTACTCCCTTTATCTCATCTACCCCTACTACACTCACTAACTCACTATACATTGCACAACTCAATATATGCAGCGTTAATAACAAACTTGCACCCTCCATGCTCTACTGGATGTGCAATCTTTTGGCATACTTTGCATAACAGAGACATGGCTAAAACCCTATACTCTCGATAGTAAAATCACCCCACCTGGATACAACATTATAAGGGCCAACCGCAAAAATAGGAAAGGTGGGGGAGTAGCTATCCTTTTCAAAAACAGCCTACAAGTTACCTCCTTGGACTATACACCACCACCAGAAAGCAATGCGGAAATCCTTGCTTCCAAACTTCAGCTAAATTCTAGTAAATCCATATACATCATCTATCTACTTACCTCTTGGTAATAATATCAATATACTTGAGGATATCCTTAGCTTCCTGTCACGATACTTCCCACAAGAAATTATTATCCTAGGAGATTTCACTATCGACTTTAAATGTATCAATGCTGAACATCCCACTTCCCATATTAATCTGCATGGCTTTTCACAAATCATTTCCTCCCCAACCAGAATTAATAAACTAAACAAAAAAAGAAACCATCTTAGATTGGAGTCTCATAAATAAACACCACCATACTTATACAGTAGGAATTTTCCCAGACAATATCAGTGACCATTCGTTAACCTACCTAATCAAACAATTGAAACATGAAATTGGTCCTCCTTAAAAAGCCTCTCAATAGAAGAGGCTGTTAAATACTTTAACACAAAATTCTTAGCCATCCTAGACCAGCATGCTCCAAAACGTACTATAAGAATTAGGGCTAAGCCAGCCCCCTGGCTCTCTAAAGACACCAGACAAAAAATGCTACTCAGAAACAAAGTTTGGACCAGGTGGAGAACTACCAAAGGTACTTTAGATTATCTAACTTTTAGACAAATGAGAAATTAAACAAAAAAAGCTATTCTCTCAGATAAAAAACAGTTTTACAATGAAATGCAACAAAAACACCAGAGTAACCCACAAAGGTTTTGGACAAGTATCAATAGACTTGCTTGACCCCAGGCCAAACTAGGACACCAACCCCACTAGGTAGTCAACGGGAAAACCCAAAGCAAGCTGCTAATGACTTTAATACCTTCTTTACAGAAGCTATACAATCCCTTGCAAACCAACTTTCCCCTAACAGCTCAACCCTTCCTACCTCCATTACTAGCTCTCTCCCCACATTTCAAATACAACCTATCCCAATACACTTCATCTGTAAACTCATCCACAAACGAAAACCTTGCACCCCCATCAGCTGACCAGCTACCTGCAGAAAGCAGCTAGAGCTGTTTCCTATCCAATAGCCATCCTCATAAACAGAACCATAAATGAGAGAACAATTCCATCAATCTGGAAAATCTCTCACATTATCCTCATACACAAAGGAGGGAATTCATCGTCCTATAGCTCTACTATCCCCACTTGGCAAAAATGATGGAAAAATGCATCCATAAACAACTACTCAACCATCTAATTCAAAATAACTTGCTTGCTGAATGCCAACATGGCTTTACGCTATTCCATAGTACCACAACTGCCCTCCTTGTCCTTCTCTAACTCCATTAACAAAAACATAAATAATAATATAATTACATCTGCTCTCTTTATTGACCTGTCAAAAGCTTTTGACATGGTTAACCACATACTGCTAATAAATATTCTCAAATCTCTTTCTCTTGATTCTCAGGCCATACAATGGATCAACTCCTACCTCAGCAATAGGCAGCAAGCAGTTCTCTGGGAGAATCACCTATCCTTCTACATGCCTGTTACTCTAGGTGTCCCTCACGGCTCCATTCTAGGCCCTCTCCTTTTCTCAATCTTCATCAATGATCTATACCTATCTATTCCACATGCCACTTGTATACAATATGCAGATGACTCGACAATTTGCTCAGCCAGTTCCTCATCTGACCTGCAATCAAAAACTCAATCAGTATTTAGTACAGTTGAAACATGGTTTCTTCAATGTTGCCTCCTATTGAATCCTACGAAAACAAAGCTCCTACTATTTACTCCTACCCGTTAAGTCCATCCAAATTAATTTCTCAATTACATCTAGAAATGGAACACTCGTATCTCCTGATATAACAACCAAACTCCTAGGAGTAACTATTGACAACCACCTCTCCTTTGATACTCATATAAACAATACAGTAAAAACGGTCAACAAAAAAATGGGCTCCCTCTACAGGATTAAACCATTCCTTACTCCATTAACCAGATCTACTATCACCCACTCCCACCTAATCTCTACACTTCTTTATGCCTCTCCTATCTATACTAACCTGTCCTGAAACTAGCTAAATCCTACAATAACATTGCCAGATTTGCCACTGGACAACCCATCAGAACCCATCACCGTCAGAATCTATCACAGCTAGGGTGGCTGGACCTTCAGAATCAGCTAATTTTTAACCAGCTTACAATTGCCCATAAGACCTGTTACCAGCCTCATAAGACTCCAATACTATCTTCCCTGATCTTTCCCTACAAAAATCTGAACACTTTACGCTCTTCTAATAAACTACTAGTTTGTACAACCAAATACAACAACATGGCAGGGGACTCTCTCTTCTCAAATACAGTTGGGAAAAACTGGAATCTACTTCCTAGTGTTCTTACATCACTTTCCTCCCTATCAATTTTCAGACAAACTTAAAATATACCCCAGAAAAAACTGGCTATGTCCTAGTTGTAACCCTGACAAACCTTTACTTGTTTGTTACACTTTTTCATTCTTTCTACTTTCCCTTCTTAGACCAAGTTATTTACTTTTGCTGAAATGATAAATACAAGCTAAGGAATCAGCTATAAATTACTTTGGAAGAGCATTAACCAGATGATATTGCCTACTCTTGATTGGAATAGAAAATTAACTCTTTTGTCATACATTTTTAATTTGTACTTTGTCATGTTGAAAAGAACTGTATCAATGTGCTAAAAGTTATCCTTTGTAACTTGCAAATGAAATTTTTAATAATTTATTTTTATTTTGGAGCTCATCTCCCAGGGCCTCTACTGAAAATGGGCATATATCCAGTTGGACTAGCCCGGTCAAACAAATGTAAAATAAAATAAGTAAATATTAAAACAAATCGTGTCACTCTAGCAACTCTCCAAGTTTATGAGAGCAATATTCAAAATATGTCCCTATTTGTACCCTCATGTTGTCAAGCTTTGTCCAGATGTTGTGCATTAAGAGATTGAGAGGTATGTGCATAATTACAACTAGGAATCTGGGAATATGTGTGGAAATAGTCAGATAGTGTTAAACATTTCCTCCACAGGTCTACCAGGTAAGAGAAGTAGAATTTAGCTATAAGACAGTTGAAGTATACCCTGTGTACAAATATGCCACTGCCCAAACAAAGGCCATAGGGTATTGTAATCATACCTGTAGAGTAATGATTAGACCGATGATCATTAAAGTTGTGAGCACTGCAAGGATATACAAGTTATTAATTGACATCACCCCCCTCCCACTATATCTACAACAATAATCTAAACACACAAATCAATGCGTATGTTTACACCAAACCTACTGTTGGGATATATTGTTCAACAAATATTGAAATGTGTTTTTATTAATGTTCCATGTTGAAATACTATCATTGGTGGCCTGTTGCTATCAATGCAACCTGCATGCCATTGTAATGGCCACTGTGGTTCCATATATGCATGTGTTTTGTTTGCTATGCAACTGTTTCAAATTTGGTGTTTTGGGTTAATGGGAATATCTATGAATGCTTGGGAAGGCCAGTCCCAGCGGACCCAGCTCTCCCACCTCATCTGGCCATGGAACCGGGCCCAGCATGTCTGGAACTCACCCTGGGACCTCCTCATCTGCTGGTCCCGCACCACCTTCTGGTGGAACTGCCACAGGGAATAGGGTTCGCCCCCCCCACTACAGTTGGTGCAGACAGGATCCCATCACCCAAAGTCAGGTCCGGGGATTGGTACGTAGCAA
Source organism: Protopterus annectens (assembly GCF_019279795.1). Classification (NCBI taxonomy): domain Eukaryota; kingdom Metazoa; phylum Chordata; order Ceratodontiformes; family Protopteridae; genus Protopterus; species Protopterus annectens. Next base: position 1,695,363,500 of record NC_056744.1, on the reverse strand, counting down.
GCTCCGAAGGGTATTTGGAGGTCTGCTATGCCAGCTTGAGGACCACGTGGCACATTTAGAGGGTCAGCCTGCCCCTCCTGCTCAGACCCCAGCATAGCCACCTTTGGGGACGGGAAGGTGCAGTGTTGACTGCCCATTGGTGGGGACCTCAGTCTTACTGTTTCCATTTGGGGGCTCAGGGGCTTCCGATTTCCAAACAGTCCTCCCCATCCAAGGTGTTTACCCCCCACTTGTAATATACTGCCCCTGTATGCTGTCTTGTCTGTTTTCCTACCCAACCTACCTCACCAAATATACCTACTATCCTTCCCCAACATGCCACTCTCACCTTAAAAAAAAAGGGTAACAAACACTTTAAATACTTTTGAAATTGGCGCCAAAAAAATTCCTTAAAGCCATAGCATACTAATAATGAAATGCAATGTAATATATACATAATAAATGCGATGTAAACATTTTAAGTTTCATACAAAAAGTTATATGCAAATATTTATCAACAAATCTCACAAAATTAATATAGAATTTTTTAAAAAATCACTGCTAAAAATCCCATGATATATGCATGTTTACAATTGAATAAAATTCAATTTTTCAGCATTAAAGCTGGAATTAAAGGGGAAATTAAAGAAAAAAAGCACATTCATCCCCAGTAACAACACATTGATACAGGTGTACGAAAATAAAGTTTCTAGGGATTTATACAGATACAATAATATAGCTAAACATAATAATGTGAATAAAAACTTTACACCTGATGAACAGAGATTATTTGACGAACTAAGACACAACAAATGTGTACGTATAATGAAACCTGATAAAGGTGGTGGAATTGTATTATTTGATGCCTCTTTATACAGGTCCATTATACATGATATCTTGCACTGTTCAGGAAACTACGAAGTAATATCAATGAATGAGGTTAATACAGCATACAGAAGGATAGACATGTTCCTTGATGATTTTTTGACGGAAGGTAGAATCACGGTAGATTTACACAAATTTATGGTGGTAGAATTCCCTTATATGGCCACCATTGTAGGCATCCCGAAGGTACATAAAAACATCTCAGAACCTCCTTTCCGCCCTATTATTTCAGGGAGCAGGTCAAAAACTTTCCCCTTAGGGGTAGTGATAGACACCTTCCTCAAATCTATTAGTTTGGGAATTAAACATCTGGTAAAAGATTCCTGGACATTCCTGAAGAACTTTCCCACAGAAACCAAATGTCAAAACCTATTAATGTCATCTATTGATGTAGTAGATTTGTTTACATGTATCCCACACAGTGAAGGGATTACAGCCTTTACCAACAGCATGGTTAAACATTCTAAAATGAGTTGGGATAGAATTAGACTGATTTCAGAATTGATGAATATTGTACTAGACTACAACTACATATTTTTTGAGGGTGAAAGGTTCAGACAAACTCAAGGTGTAGCAATGGGGGCAGCTTGTGCCCCCATTTACGCTAATTTAGTGCTACTAGATTGGGAGGAGACTCACATATTTAACAGCAAGTATTTTGAGAATATAGTCTACTACTCCTGCTATCTAGATGATATATACATCCTGTGGAATGGTGATTACAAATCTTTGGATGATTTTGTTAAATATCTGAACAACAGCTCCACTTTCTTAAAATTCACCTTTGAATGTAGTTCTATTGGAGTAGCATATCTGGACACCCTTATTTCATATGATGGAGTAAAATTTAAATCAAGGATACACAGAAAAAGTACTTTCACTAATTCCTATGTGGAATATAACAGCAACCACCCCGATAAACTCAAACATAATATATTTAAAGGACAGCTCATCCGTGCCCTTAGAATGACATCAGATTTTGCAGACATGATTGAGGAAGTTGCTTTCATCACTAATTTGTTTAGAGAGAGAGGCTATGATGAAAAACTCCTGATAGATACTAGCAAATATGTTATTGGTCAGTGGGGTAAGAAATATACACCTTTATTAGGTACCAATACCAACGTATTGACAAGCACTATTACCAACACAACTCGAAAGGATATGGTGGACATTAATACATATAGTAGAGCATGTATTATTGAATATGGCCCCCACTCGTATGTGGTAAAAGATATTATGAACAAGAATTGGGAAATATTACATAGTGACAATGAAATATGGAATATTCTTGGAAACAAACCTAGGTTTGTTTATAAAATGGGCAGAAATTTAAAACAGCTTTTTGAAAGCAATTACAAACACAGCCTGATTACTGGCATGCACACAAAGAAATGTGGGGCATGCAATCAGTGTAAGGATATATTAGATATTAGTAATCTAACTTTGGACAATATAAATAAGACACATGTGAGGTTTAGGAAAGGTAATTGTAACACTAAAATGATTATATATCTAGCTAAGTGTATGTGTTGTTCCGCCTATTATATAGGAAGGACTCAGAGACAATTCAAAAAGAGAATATATGCACATGGTTATAGTATTAAGACCAAGGACACCAAAAATGCTCTCTATAGGCACATTAATATGGAGGGTCCTACACATCATTTCAAGTTTGCTATATTAGAAACAGTTATGGTTGACCCTAGGGGAGGCAACATAAAAAATGTTTTAGCCTATAGAGAATATTGGTGGCAACTATATACTGATGCCATGATTGCACCAGGAATTAATGATTATATTTCAGTGAAACCAGCTTTAATGCTGAAAAATTGAATTTTATTCAATTGTAAACATGCATTTATCATGGGATTTTTAGCAGTGATTTTTTAAAAAAATTCTATATTAATTTTGTGAGTTTTGTTGATAAATATTTGCATATAACTTTTTGTATGAAATTTAAAATGTTTACATCGCATTTATTATGTATATATTACATTGCATTTCATTATTAGTATGCTATGGCTTTAAGGAATTTTTTGGCGCCAATTTCAAAAGTATTTAAAGTGTTTGTTAGCATTTTTACTTTGTTCTGATGAAGCTCAAGTGATTTGAGTGAAAGCGCTAAACCTTTGGACAATAAATTATTCCTGTGGAGTTTTTACTACAGACTGGTATCGTTTTTTCAGCTGTGCTGTGAGCAGATAGCGAGTGGTTACTACGTTTGTTTCTTCAGTTGTTTCAGTTGTTCGTTCCAATTGTATTTTAGTTGTGGATGGATACCACTCGTAGTTCTATCGATTCTGCCCTGCCCTGCAATGGTAGTGAACTTGCCGAGTTGAGAGCTGATTTGAATGCACTACGTGGGGAGGTCTCCAGATTATTGACACTGTTCAGCACCTATTCAAACAGAAACCAGCCTGGTAACAGGTTATCCGACAATGAGTCGCATTGTCCGTTAGACATCAACGTTGGCAAACAAACCATCATTGCGGAAGCTGGCGCCGAGCAAAACCTAGTGGAGTCACATAATGCAACGCCCACAACATCTTCTCCGGACATACCTAATGGGCAAGGAGAACATTCTGTACGTGGGCATAATATCGATCTACCGATTTCCGAGGGTGCAGTCGACCGTCATAAATTGGATGTCAAAGATTTTACCTTTGATTTTTCCTTTACTAATCTCGCTGAGGAAGCGAGAAGGACAGGCACTAAGCCTAAATTTACTCAACCCGTACGCACGTACAGCCAGGTTTCACATGGACTAGGTGGACCTTCAGGTACTGTTCATAATACGTGCAATAACATTTTTAACCAAAGTAAAAGACAGTACAATTTAAAGGACTTCTTTACCAGAGATTGTAATTTTAGTAACAGTGATAAAGAGAACATTCAAGTTCCTATGGAAATTCATGGTAACTTGAAGGATACTATATATTTATTTGGTAAGAAGCTGAATATTATTAATGCTATCAAGTTAGACAGTGCTTATTTAACACACTGTTTGTCTCACAAAATTGTTCCTATGGGACTACGTTTTTATAAGGAACCCTTAGGTGTTGATATTAATAGTGAAACTAAGAATGAATTTAACGAATTGTTTGATTCTTTTGGATTTGATTATATGAAGCTACTAATCAAGCACAACGATGTGAAACTATGTAGAATTATGGCTGAGGTTGAAAGAATCAATCAGGTGATATTACAAGACCTAGCCTTCCCACAATGGGAAAATTTGTATAATAAACAGTTTGAGTCTGCAGAATACAAAACAAAAAAAGCATTGGAGAGGAAAAATAAAAAAGTGAATAGGGACATGGATCAGTATTCACGTCATGAAATGTATAGATGGGACAAAAAAGACCATTTTCACAGTAGGGAAAGTAACTTTTATCATGATTTTGTTGAGCAGGAAGTAAGGCATGATGCTGGGAGCAACAAAGATTTTTTTCAGAACTCCAAGAGAAGGTATCCTCCAAGATGGAAACAGGGGGGTGGATGGAAGAAGAAGATATATTAATTGACACCTATTCTACACAGGAGATCATTGCCACCCCACCGGATGGCATTACTTATGAATATAAGAATTTTAAGATATTCAACTATTGTAATGTCCATCTGGATACTACACATTTCAGTCTTCTTTCTAAGGGTATGAATTTCATACCTACTACTCGTTTTAATATTGTTGACAGTGTAAATGAATTGAAGCAATATACTAGAAAGCTAAATCTGGCTTTGATGTTTAAAGACCAACCTGAAACTATAGTACAAGAGGGGAAATTAAAGAAAAAAAGCACATTCATCCCCAGTAACAACACATTGATACAGGTGTACGAAAATAAAGTTTCTAGGGATTTATACAGATACAATAATATAGCTAAACATAATAATGTGAATAAAAACTTTACACCTGATGAACAGAGATTATTTGACGAACTAAGACACAACAAATGTGTACGTATAATGAAACCTGATAAAGGTGGTGGAATTGTATTATTTGATGCCTCTTTATACAGGTCCATTATACATGATATCTTGCACTGTTCAGGAAACTACGAAGTAATATCAATGAATGAGGTTAATACAGCATACAGAAGGATAGACATGTTCCTTGATGATTTTTTGACGGAAGGTAGAATCACGGTAGATTTACACAAATTTATGGTGGTAGAATTCCCTTATATGGCCACCATTGTAGGCATCCCGAAGGTACATAAAAACATCTCAGAACCTCCTTTCCGCCCTATTATTTCAGGGAGCAGGTCAAAACTTTCCCTTAGGGGTAGTGATAGACACCTTCCTCAAATCTATTAGTTTGGGAATTAAACATCTGGTAAAAGATTCCTGGACATTCCTGAAGAACTTTCCCACAGAAACCAAATGTCAAAACCTATTAATGTCATCTATTGATGTAGTAGATTTGTTTACATGTATCCCACACAGTGAAGGGATTACAGCCTTTACCAACAGCATGGTTAAACATTCTAAAATGAGTTGGGATAGAATTAGACTGATTTCAGAATTGATGAATATTGTACTAGACTACAACTACATATTTTTTGAGGGTGAAAGGTTCAGACAAACTCAAGGTGTAGCAATGGGGGCAGCTTGTGCCCCCATTTACGCTAATTTAGTGCTACTAGATTGGGAGGAGACTCACATATTTAACAGCAAGTATTTTGAGAATATAGTCTACTACTCCCGCTATCTAGATGATATATACATCCTGTGGAATGGTGATTACAAATCTTTGGATGATTTTGTTAAATATCTGAACAACAGCTCCACTTTCTTAAAATTCACCTTTGAATGTAGTTCTATTGGAGTAGCATATCTGGACACCCTTATTTCATATGATGGAGTAAAATTTAAATCAAGGATACACAGAAAAAGTACTTTCACTAATTCCTATGTGGAATATAACAGCAACCACCCCGATAAACTCAAACATAATATATTTAAAGGACAGCTCATCCGTGCCCTTAGAATGACATCAGATTTTGCAGACATGATTGAGGAAGTTGCTTTCATCACTAATTTGTTTAGAGAGAGAGGCTATGATGAAAACTCCTGATAGATACTAGCAAATATGTTATTGGTCAGTGGGGTAAGAAATATACACCTTTATTAGGTACCAATACCAACGTATTGACAAGCACTATTACCAACACAACTCGAAAGGATATGGTGGACATTAATACATATAGTAGAGCATGTATTATTGAATATGGCCCCCACTCGTATGTGGTAAAAGATATTATGAACAAGAATTGGGAAATATTACATAGTGACAATGAAATATGGAATATTCTTGGAAACAAACCTAGGTTTGTTTATAAAATGGGCAGAAATTTAAAACAGCTTTTTGAAAGCAATTACAAACACAGCCTGATTACTGACATGCACACAAAGAAATGTGGGGCATGCAATCAGTGTAAGGATATATTAGATATTAGTAATCTAACTTTGGACAATATAAATAAGACACATGTGAGGTTTAGGAAAGGTAATTGTAACACTAAAATGATTATATATCTAGCTAAGTGTATGTGTTGTTCCGCCTATTATATAGGAAGGACTCAGAGACAATTCAAAAAGAGAATATATGCACATGGTTATAGTATTAAGACCAAGGACACCAAAAATGCTCTCTATAGGCACATTAATATGGAGGGTCCTACACATCATTTCAAGTTTGCTATATTAGAAACAGTGATGGTTGACCCTAGGGGAGGCAACATAAAAAATGTTCTAGCCTATAGAGAATATTGGTGGCAACTATATACTGATGCCATGATTGCACCAGGAATTAATGATTATATTTCAGTGAAACCAGCTTTAATGCTGAAAAATTGAATTTTATTCAATTGTAAACATGCATATATCATGGGATTTTTAGCAGTGATTTTTTAAAAAATTCTATATTAATTTTGTGAGATTTGTTGATAAATATTTGCATATAACTTTTTGTATGAAACTTAAAATGTTTACATCGCATTTATTATGTATATATTACATTGCATTTCATTATTAGTATGCTATGGCTTTAAGGAATTTTTTTGGCGCCAATTTCAAAAGTATTTAAAGTGTTTGTTAGCATTTTTACTTTGTTCTGATGAAGCTCAAGTGATTTGAGTGAAAGCGCTAAACCTTTGGACAATAAATTATTCCTGTGGAGTTTTTACTACAGACTGGTATCGTTTTTTCAGCTGTGCTGTGAGCAGATAGCGAGTGGTTACTACGTTTGTTTCTTCAGTTGTTTCAGTTGTTCGTTCCAATTGTATTTTAAAAAAAAAGGGGGCAATCTGTTCCCCAAAACAAATTTCACCCCATACATAGCTGTCCATTTTGCACGTGTCCACATGTAATCTGGTCTAATTGGCTTCACACCACATTATTGTTGTCCTCACCCCTCTCTCAGGAGAACTGAGTGTCCAAATCTACCTCCAAATTCAGTATATATGGACAGCTATTGCTATAGATTAAATGGACAGCTTTGGACCTTCCCTCCACCCATC
>NC_056744.1:1695348612-1695351112 GCF_019279795.1 Protopterus annectens | reverse complement strand
AGCTAGTGAATATGGAGTTATTTTGTTCAGGTTTGCCAATACACCGGCTGTGTTACGACCATGGCATTTGCCATGCACACCTTTAACACACCTACCCATAATACATGCTGTACATGTTCACTTATTTTTTATGTTAACTACACTGCACCACAGTGGTCACCATGGTTGCATATCTGAAGGGTGTGTAAGAGTCCTGCAGTATACCTAACAACCTGTCAGTGTAAGACATGTGGACAGAGATGAACATAATGGTGGGACAAATGGACTACAGTAGGGACATGTCTGAAATATTACCCTTACACAGTGGCTACAACAGTGTATGCACTGCTATTATAATGGCAACTGTCATTGATCTAAACAACGGCAAATCACAATACCACATTCCACACCTTTTACTACCTGTAATGTGATCGTAATGTGATCCTAACATGAGCAATGAATGTGTAATATGGAATCCTATGTTAGGACAACAGATATTAGGAATACATACCTTAAAACACTGGAAGCATATGTGTTCACACAGTCCAAATAACAGTGTGGAAGCAGTTTTGGAAGTACTGATAGCATTCAGTCTTGAGTACACACCTTCCATCAAGTACAGGGCCTCAATGTCACACCAAGTAATGGTCTGCTGTCCAAGAAGTATGTCCATGACATTTGCCCACAGGCAGCCGTGGCTTGCACACATCTTACAAACCATGGAATGGATCCCATATCTGAAAGGTAGCACTCAGGAGTGGGAGAAGTAGCCTTACTTCACCATTGCATATACCATGGCAAACAGTGCAGACAGTCATGTATGTGTGTATGAAGTATGGGACAACATTAATGTAGAAAATAAAAAAATGCACATCCAAGGCAGATGACACATGTTGCAAACTGGACATGGAGGTTGCCCAGAAACATTTAGCAACACTGAGGGACTTGCAGGAATGACTAACAAGTACTGCCTGTGCAGTACCTGTTTTAACAATCGCCTGGAATCTGCATAAGTGTGATCTATGGGTTAGGGTAATGAGATGGAAGAGTTGTTCCACAGGAAACATCATCCAAGGCTCTCTACAGGTAGCATATGCATAACATCAAGTCTCCCAAAGGCATGTGTTGCAATGTGTAATGGTGTACTGAGACCAACGCTGAAACCTAAAGACAATATTAATAAAGATGCATGTGGTGCACAAGCAACACCTCACTCCACCTCAGGCCCACCATCCCCATTTCTACCTTGCTGGTGCCAGTGTACAACTTTAAGTTTGCTGTTCATTAGCAGGAACTAAGCCAGTAGACATGGTGTTCTGAATTTGGAGCACTGCAAAATGACACCCATGTGTGGCCCATAGTTGTCACGCATCTGCAATAAGGCTGAGGATGAGGGGGGGTGTCATCCTGAAACACAACAGTGAACTGAAGCATACATCCAAAGCCCACTAAGAATGGCTGTATCTGAACACACTCAAGGTCATGAATTGTGCCAGACATAACCCTGACTCCACAGCAATAGTGAAGGCACTGTGTGACCACCAAGGACTGTGTACATGAGCTGACCTTGCAATCCGGCAGAGTTGGGGGACATTTGTAGGGCAGAGTGACCAAATAATGGCAAGTAAAGATGGGACATGCTAGTATACCCCCTCCAGGAATAGTGACTGCTGTAGTTCACTTAACAGGTGCTGCAACAAATGGGTGTGCACACTTATGCAACCCACATATTGTATGCATCTCAATCAGCATCTGAACGACTAACACATTTCTTTGATATTGCATTTGATTGCACTGATATGTCACATATCAGGTGTATGTAATGTTAACAAATGCAGTATTGTGGCCCCATTGTATATCATGGAAGAGGCTGGCATACCCACAGTAAGCTTTGAAGGTTGTCAAATGTAATAGGATTTTATTGCTCAATACATGCACTCCTGATGATGAGATCAGCAAATAAGAGGTCAGGCATTAACTACTGACATCTGTTCTCATATCATCCCAGGTATGTGTCAGACAAACACATAACAGAGCAAACATAATTGCCACACATACACACATTCAGCAATGGTGTGTACACACGTGAGGTATGGTGCGCATTACATGCCAGGGTGCTGTATAGATGCACAGTAATACTGTGATCACGGGTGCAGTATGTTCCAGGGGAAAGTACATCACCTACAAACTAAACTCATGCATCATAGATCTATGCAATGGAGATCTGTGTAATATCTTTGTGCCACCTCACCTGTAAGAGTGTGTGTGTGTACATACACACACACACACACACACACACACACAAAAAAAAAAGGTAAACAATAATGTAAAGGTATTGAATTACATATTTTGGTTTTCCCCTAACAGGTGGCGAGGTGGGTCAGGGTCCCTCCTGCAGGCACACTGATGTTAGTGTCGATATAGACTCTGACAATGATGATAGGTATAGTGAAGCACAGGCAGGGATGTCAGGGTCTAAGCTGTGTCATCAGTTGACATCCCACTTTTATACACTCCCCAT
>NC_056744.1:1695325301-1695348112 GCF_019279795.1 Protopterus annectens | reverse complement strand
CTCTTATCAGGAGGGGCATAGAACCTCCTAATCATAGTAATCAAAATCCTCTGCCATTTTAAGCATATGTTTCTTAGGCACAGAACCTGAAGTGCTGGGAGAAGCCCCCCGCGGAGGAGTGAAACTTAGCCTACCTCTCAAAGAAGTCTTGGGAAACAGAAGGAGGGCTCCACAACTACCCAGCTAGGAAGAGAGGGAGAACAGCTACCTGAGAAGCCCCCCTCAGCCTGGCCTACCTCCTGAGAAGGCACATCCTGTAACAGTAAAGTCTCTGCCTGAGACTCCACAGGAAACTCCTGGCCAAAGGCCTCTGGCTCCACTGGGCCTTCTAAAAGAACCGGCGTCAGGACCTGCCCGGGTTCTTCAACCCTAAGGCTTTGCTGCTGCTTGCTTTTGTCCTTAAGCTTTTTTAGGCAGAAGAGGGCGTCCGGAACATCCGTGCCAGCATTTTATAATTACTGCTTCCCAAACTACTAACCTGGCACAGTCTAACCTTCTCTTAATAGTCACGTGTTTGTTAAATCCCTAGCACAAGAAGCGGCTGACATCCAACAACGTCGTGCTCAGACCCCTAAACCAAGGGTATACACAAGAAAGTATGGTAATCCCTATGAGGGTATCGGTTTCCCACAAGAAATACAGTTATTCACTTTTTTCTGACATCCGGTTAAAATACTGAGGCAAGGAAAAACCAAGAAAATGTTCCCCAGCTACTGGCGTACTTAGCCAACACCTGATTCACGGTCTGAAACTCCGACTTCAGAGAAAATTTCAGAGCAGCCAACCTGCACCATGAAACTGCTTCTGCATCCGGACCATGCGTCAAACCCAAAAGACTGAGGATAGCTCAGGCGTCGGTCATCGCGCATTATTAGTACCCTGACGTCCTGACGGCATCAGTCTAATAAGCCTTGACCACAACGATCAATATACTTACAGGTATTGAGACAGACTGGGACAGCGGACTACCCAATGGTTAGGACTGCAGCAATGTGGAATGAAGAACATCAACAAAAGTAATTAAAAATAAGCACATTACTGTATATAATTTAGACTGCTGGTACTTTAATAACCAAAATGTTTCTTATGTCCAAGCTGCAAACTCCAAGGTTTCACTTTCCCAAAATGAAAGACATGCAATAACAAACATTAAAGTGTACTGCTGCATTAAGAACTCCATTAGCTATGTGTTTTCCACATGTTCTGAGGGTGTCACCCGTGCACCGATTCCTCGAATAGTTTGCTTAGATTATCTGTGTCATTACTGCTCTTCCAGGAATGTCTACTTCTTTTTTGATTTTCCAAAGGATTAGTATCAGACACTGCCAGTGGATTTCTGCTGACACTGGTTTTAATGCATTCAGATTTTCTTCCAAAATGTCTCTCTCAAAATTTCTGATTCTTTTGCTGTCCAGAAGTTATTTGAATGGGTTTTGTTCCTTGTCATGGCCAGAGAACTGATTGCAGTTTTACAAACTCTTCTGCAATGTATTTTTCCAAATGGCAACGGCATGTTCCTGGGAAACAATTAAATACAGATAAGAACAAGCTAACTTGCTGCACATTATCACACCACAATACCAGTTATGTCCATATATTTACCTTGCATGACAGAGTGAATAAACTTAACCTCCCAAGAGACAAAGGAGCTGACTGCAAAACTGGTGACACGGTTAAGGGGAGGGTTTATTCAATAATGGTTAAAGGTCTTTATCTCACAGATAAAAGGTAAAAGGATTTTGATTCCAGACCTCTGAGTTATTGAGGCTGGGCTGCCTGGAAGAGCATCTGACAGAGCTGGTAGCTTAGTATTTACCTATGAACCCAGGAACTATTAATCTAACTTAGCCCATCGAAGTGGGGCTGGAAGGGAAGGAAATGTTGGGAGAAGCCACCGCATAAGCCTCTCTGGAGGAGTGAAGTGGAGACTCAGTACACAGATGACCCTTGAGTCTATATCAATTGGAGTCCGAGTCTTTAGGCTTTTTTCGGTTAGGGTCACCACTCACTGGGAAAATTTCCGGTCCTGTAATGATTGGCAGTAGAGTTTTTGCGTGCTGGCTTGCGGAGCCCTAGCACAACCTTCAACGAAGGAATGCCCATTCACGCATGTTGGCACACAGAAGGCGGCTCCTAACTGAGGAATCAAATGGGCAGCATCGAGCTGTGAGCGACAATGCTACGCAGCATAGCACCACCATGCAGGCTACCCTTAGTCTATATCAATAATTAGTGTAATGTAAACAGCCGTGTTTTCCAAGAGGGAGGGAACAGAAGCTGGATCTGAAAAAAAGAGGATATCAGTAGTCCCCACTGTCTGTCTCTATGCCAAACTGACTGAACCACCTGTGGATGATTAAACTGTTTTCTGCAGAATTATGGTGACCAAGACTAGAGAGACCAAATTCCTAGAAAGGAAGTTTTTTGCTCTGCTGCAAGGGGAAAATGTGGACCCAATCCCCTAGGCAGACCTGTATCCTGTTCGGCTATACTAAAAGTTGGGAGGAACCATGGTGGCTAGGCCACTTAACCAGTAGAGAAGTGACACCAATTGGTGGTTATGCCATCATACACTTTTATTTGCAGTAGGTTTTAAATAAAGGGATCTCCTGCCAAGGAGAGAAAGTCCAAAGCGTCTGGGCAGTATACCTTAGTCTTTTAGTTCTTATACACATCATGCATCACATGTATGCTCCCCACACACACACAAAATAGAGGCATAAAGGTGATGTATGCACTACCTACTCAGAACTGAAAAATGCCCCAGAAGGAGAGTCACCTTTTGCAGGGACAATGAAAACATGCACATCCAGGAGGAAGAAGTAGGTAAACCACTTGGCTAGAAGGGCCTAGACAAGGACAGGAGGGCTAGGAGAGGGGTAGCAGGGAGGGAATGAGTGCCTGCAACAGTGAAAGAGAAGGCCATTTACAGTTGGGGTAAGATTTTTACACAACTGTTCTATGTCATATTTCCATCTCACTACTGAAATAATGTTACCCAAAGGGGAAGTGATACTCCTGTGCAAGGGAAGGTACAGAAGAGCCCTGTAACAAATCCATGCAGGATAGCCTTTCAAGCAGAAAGCCTGTCCTGGCCCTATGAAATAACATCCAACTTGTAATTGGTATAATACTTAATGAGAGAAGTTTGAAGACAGGACAAAGTAGCAACCTCAGGGATGGGAACTGGCACCCAGGCAACTTAAAAAAAAACATCCAGAGGAGACAGCTTAATAGCCCTAGTAGACTGCAGCTTTACTGATAGAGGAAATATGTATTTTCAATGAAAACAATAACAAAAATGACCCTAGAAATCCAGGAGGGATTATTTTGGCTTAGAAATAATGCCAAATCCAATGTCACAGAGATAAAATATGAAAAAAATCTTAGCTTAGATTTGTGAATAACTTTAGTTTTATCTAAAAAGCATCTGAGCTGTCTATGCAAATCCAATGTGCTTGAAGGAACCTTCTCAATGGCAGAATGTAAAGAAAAAGAATAAAGAAAGGAAGATGAATACATTGATTAGGGGCGACTTATTGACCGTGCCGGGCATAAAGAAGGATTCATACTAAAACTCCTGTATCTGTGGAAACTAAGAAAGGAGGAATAGCCATGAGCCTAAAGTTCAGACACTCTCTTAGCTGAGCTGAGAGCTGAAGAACAATTTCAAGTACAGTGTGGTAAGGAAGCTGAAGAAAGAAATAGACTCAAAAGGCCTAATTCAAATTTAAGCACAAATTGTGTACCAGGAAGGGAGGAAGAGGCTTTCTGGGAAAGCCTGATATGAAACCCACAGCACAAGAATTGCTTCCCCCTCAAATCTAGAGGTCAGAGCAGGAGTCAAAGGCAAAGTTGCTGACAGGTGAGCTTTAACTGAAGAATATGCCAGCCCAACATGACAAATGAGAACCAGAGCAGCCTCTATAGATAGGGGATCCCTGAGTAAAAGTGAATGGCACCCAACAGAAAAGAAATCATCAATTTGGACATATGGTTCCTGGTAGTGGGTTTCCTGGCCTCTACAGAACCAAAAGCATGTTCTCAAGCATGCCTAAAAGGGATCAAGCCTATCACCCACAGTATCATTTGAAAAGGGAGTGGACAAGTGAAATAGTTTGGGTGACCTCATGTCTGTGTGAGAAGATCCACTCAGTCGCGGTGGCTTGTCACTATTCCCCATGGCCCAGTAAGAAGAAAGAGGGAACCAGTGCTGTCTGGGCCAAAAGTCACCAGGAGAGATTTTGGGATCTTGTGCAAGACTCATGGTACCCAGAGGAAGGGGAGGAAGGAATGCAAGAATAACCCTTCAAAGAAAGACAGGGTGTCCACTTTCCAAGTCAGGAGCTTTGGGACTCTGGAACAAAAAAAAAAAAAGGAAGTTATCTGATCAGGGCGAGAGGCAAAAAATATCTTTCGAGGAATATCCCAAGGACAATTGATGCGGATGCATCTCCGAAACATCCACTTGAGAGCTTGTGTGTTGGACCTGTTCAAAGGGAGTCTACCACTAGATGTGCTCTGAGAGAATGTAAACCCGTCACTTGATACTGGATAGCTGATCCCGAACCTGAAGAGCTAGTCTGCAAAAGAAGATGAGTCGTTCTGCTTGCCTTGCTTGTTGACATGCCATATCATTGTGGGTGTTGTCGCAGCCCAGAGAAATTTTGAGGAGGGCCAAGGATGAGCGTGGAATGAAAAAGCCTGAAAGCCAGAAGCAGAGCCCTCATCTCCATTATACTGCTGTAGTCCACAACCTCTGATTAGGAGGCCAGAGACCCTGAAACTCGGGAATTCCACAGACTGATCCACCATGACTGAGGCATCTGTAAAACTCCTGAGTTGAAAATGGAACTTGAAAAAAAGCCCCAGGTTGGGTGTAAGTCGATGAATACACCACTGAAATACAGAGATGGGAGGGAGAAAAGATGCCAGGAAATTCATGGGGTAGCAATGTTGAAACCACAGTTACCGAGGTGACACAAAAGCTTCCTCATATACAGCCTACTGAGGAGGAGCATGGGAATGGTGGAAGGTATAATCCACAGAGAACTTTCCTGAGAAATTCCTAGCCATCACAGCCACCAGAGGAAAAGGTATTGGAACAAGGCATTTAGGAGCAGTGACATAGAACATTGGGACTATCTGAAGTCGCAGCCAAAATATCATCCTGTGAAGGTGTCAGGACTGATTTTGGAAGTTTATGGTGAATCTCCACACACTGCTAAGTGAGGCAGTAAACCTAAGATCTGAAGCAGAGTACTGAGGGGTAGGAAATTCTATAAGCAAATCATCTAGACAGAGAGAAACATCTGAATTCCTCAAGCCCTCAGAAAATGGCAATGACAGGGAACAAGACATTTGGAGAATACCCTTGGGCATCAGAAGCACAAAGGGCAAAGCAGAGAACTGAGTACCACAAGGAAGAGAAAAGCACGGTTGTTGTGCACTTGCCATAAATGTGGATGTTGGTCATTCCTGTTGCAGTCCTAACTAATGGGTTGTCCGGCTCCCGGTCACCCTCGATGCGACCAGAATACCCAAGGTAAGTAAAAATGACATCAGCTGTCATTGGTTGTAAAGAATGTCAGGACCTCCGATACAAAAGGAGACAGCCAATGTCACTTCCTCAGTCTTTCTTGCCATAACAGTCAGAAGCCCCCGGAAAACAAAACTTAAACCAAAAGCAATTTTGTCAAATAATACCAAATTTAGCCTGTACCTTAGTAAACGAGAAAAGGAGAGGAGCAAAAAAGGGGGGAAGGATGGAGGGAAACCAGGACTGCAACAGTGAATACACTCTAACATCTACATTTATAGTAAGTGTACACAACTGTATTATGTTTATCATGTTTCACTGTTGCAGTCCTAACTAATGGGTTGATTACCAAAGCCCAAAGAAAAGGCAGGAGGAACCAACAGAATCAAGGGTTGGAGATAATGCCCTGCAGAACAGCAATGGCAAACTCTGTCCTGGCTCTGGAAAACAAAGGCAAATTATAATGCTTTGTGACAGTGTGAACAGAAGACCATGTGGGAGCCTCCAAAATGTCTTTTGTAGGGACACCCCTTAAAAAGGCTGCAGAAGTGGAAGCTGCTCTAGTTGAGTGGGTCCTAACCCCTTGAGGAGGAACCTTTACCATGAAAGGAGTAACAAAAGTAATGCAATGTGCAATCCATTTAGAAATGATTTGCTTAGAAATAGCCTTGCCCTGGGCTCCAGAGGCAAAAAACTGACCAACAACTGTGCTGATTGCTGAAGGTCTTTTGTCCTGTCCAGGTAAAACCTAAGCTGTCTGTGCACATTAAGAAAATCTAGAATCCTTTCACCTCTAGTTTGAGGATTAGGAAGAAAGGTAGGAATGTGAATGGACTGATTAAGAGTCAGGCTAGAAACCACCTTAGGCATAAAGGAGGGGTTGGTTCTCAGAGAGACCCTATCTGCATGGAAAAGAAAAGGCTCCACAGCCATCAAAGCTTGCAGCTCTGAAACTCTCCTAGCTGAAGTTATTGCCAAGAGGAAGGCAGTCTTCCAAAAAAGAAACTTTAAATCCGCAGTGGCAGCTGGCTCAAAAGGAGGAAGAGTGAGTTTCTCCAGAACAAAATTAAGATCCCAGGCTGGAGTAGGTGCCCTTCTGGGAGGTCTTAAGTTGCAAGCACCTCTGAGAAACATTTTCATCAGGGGATAAGAGAAAATGGGTCGCTCAAAAGAACAATGTGCAGAAATGGCTTAAGCATGGATCTTGATAGAGGAAAAAGAAAGACCACCCTGAAGCAAATCGGCCAGGTATCCCAGGATCAAAGGAAGGGTAGGCTGAGAAGAATATTCCCCTCTAGCCTGTATCCAATGAGAGAATCTTTCCCCATTTGCCAGCATAGGACTTCCTAGTGCTAGGCCTCCTGACCTCCTTCAGCATGTCAACCACCTGCTGGGAAAGGGAAGAAGAAAATGATGAAGTCATACAATGAGCCGTGCTGCCAAATGGAGAGATGAAATTGAGAGAGACTATGAAGCAGTAGATACCAGTGCTGTCTGGGCCAGTCCGGAGCTATGAGAACAGTCCTTGATCGTTCATCCCTGATCTTCAATAATACCCTGGGAAGAAGAGGAGGGAAGGCATAAACTGACAGCAGCATCCAAGGGAAGGACAGACCACCCACTTTCCAGGCTCTGCTGTGATGCTGTCCGATGCAAAAAAGAGGTAGAAGATGGTTGTCTGGGGAGGAGAAAAGATACACCTGAGGTGTGCCCCAATGTTGAATGATGCTGTTAAGAACCGCTCTGTTCAGCTGCCACTCAAGAGGATCCAGGGTTTGTCTGCTCAACTGGTCTGCCAAAACACTGAGCCTTCCTGGAAGAAGCTGAGCTAGGAGATGCAGGCCCAGGGATGTTGCCATGGACCAGAGATTCATGCTCTGCCTGCACAGGGGGTAAGAATGCATCCCTCCCTGCTTGTTGATGTACCACATGACTGTGGTGTTGGTCTGTAATGACGAGCAGGGTTCCTGGAGAAAGAAGATGCTTGAAAGCTAGTAAGGCCTGCTGAACTGCTATCAACTCCTTTAGATTTATGTGTAGGTGCATTTCCTGGGCATTCTAACATCCCAGTATGCATCTACCTTCCAGGTGAGTTTCCCAGGTGTAGTCTGAAGCATCTTTGGTAAGAACTTGAGTGGCAGGAGGTGGGCGAAAAGGCATGCCTTTGTTTTATAGACAGGCTGTCGCCCACCATAGAAACTCTGTCTGCAGACATGGAAGCAGAGGAATCATCATATCCAGGCCCTGTGTGTGTTCACACCAAATGTTCTTGAGGTATCATTGCAATTTCTTCATATGCAGTCTTGCATATGGAATCATGAGAATGCAAGAGGCCATGTATCCCATATCTTGCAGGTATTTCCTTGCAGGGAGCTGGGACAGGCTTGCCAAGTCCTTGAAGTAAACTGAAAGATTTGTCTGCTTCTCTTGCGTGGGATATATCATCTGGGCGGCTGTGTTCAGACTTGCTCCCAGGATCTCCTTGGTTGGCACCATTTTCTTTTATTTTTCCTCATCAAGTATGTAACCCAGGGAAGAGAGAAGAGTCTTTACAAATTCTAAATCCTTTAACAGCTGTTCCTGAGAATTTGCTTGAATTTTCTTCTGTCTGCAAAAAGCAATGACTGGAGCCAGACACTTTGTGAAAACTCTGGAAGCAGTAGATAAGCCAAATGGCTGCGCAGAAAATTGATAATGTTGCTTGCCCACCCTGAAACAAAGGTATTGCCAGCAACTTTCCCTGATAGGGATGTGCAGAGAAGCCTCTGAGATCCAAGGTTACCACCAGCCAGGAAACCTTTTCTAACATTGACAGCAACTGATGCAGAGTGAGCATTTTGAACTTTGGAATTACCAAGAAAGAGTTCAGAATTGATAGGTCTAGGATAGGATACCAGGTGCCTTCTTTTTTTGGAACTAGGAAAAGACTGGAATAGAAACCCTGGCCTACCTGCTGAGCAGGAACTGATTCTATTGCTCCCAGATGCCCTTTGGTTTGGAGGAGCATCCGGGAATCCTTTGGGAACTGGAAAGGTGTGGAAAGAAAAGTTGTGCCCTAGGGATACAGTTCTGTGTATCCATTTGTCATCCATGATAGTGGCCCAAACATTGCAAAAAGGGCCAACCTTCCCCCTAAAGGACTCTCCAGGTAGGCAAGAACAAGCAGAAGTTGGATAAAGTCATTGAGAGGAAGACTGTTATGGCAAGAAAGACTGAGGAAGTGACGTCGGCTGCCTCTTTCTGTATCGGACATCCTGACGTCCTTTACAACCGATGACAGCCGATGTCATTTTTACTTACCTTTGGAATTATGGCCGATCGAGGGCTACCGGGAGTCAGATAACCCATTACTTAGGACTGCAACAGTGAAACTAAAATTTCCTGGAGAGGATGGACAAGGATGTGAAGGTTTGCATCCTTGAGATCAAAAGAAAACCTGGGATAAAAGTAGGGTTGCCACCCCTCTGTTTTTTTTTTCCAGACTATCCGGAAATCAAACTAATTCTCTGGTATTCCGGAAAACATTGTACAAACTCCAGAATTCTGTTTCAAAAAAGGAAACAGACTACTGGAGTTTGTAAATCAGCTGATTTACTATGCTTTTTACAGAAAAGCATAGTAAAATCAGCCGAAAACAGGCAGCAGGAATGGAAAAAGAGGGCATTCCCCACCAGGTGATGTCATTGTGATGTCACTAAATGTGTGGAATATGGGCAGGAGAGGGGTGGGAGGGGTTACTGGTGATGTGAGGGGTGTGGCTTTACTCTGGTTTTAGCCACAACTAGGGTTGCCACCAGTCTGTTTTTTTTTCAGACTATCCGGAAATCAAACTGATTCTCCAGTAGTCTGGAAAAAGCTGTACAAACTCCAGCATTCTGTTTCAAAAACGAAACAGACTTATTGGAGTTTGTAAATCGGCTAATTTACTATGCTTTTTCCAGAAAAGCATATTAAATCCGCCGAAAGCAGGTAGCAGGAATGGAAAACGAGGGAATTCCCTGCCGGGTGATGTCATTGTGACATCACAAAATGGACAGAATGTGGGGGGAGAGGGGATGCGATGGGCGGGGTTACTGGTGATGAGGGGTGTGGCTTTACTCTGGTTTTAAAAGATCCAGAATCTGTTTCAAGTACCTTCCTTTCATGCAACCAGAAAAATCCTGGAGTAACATCCCTTCTCTACTTGGGCAAGAGACTTGGCTTGAATGGTACCCTGAAACAAGAGAGAGTGAAGAACCTCTGGGACAGGGCAGATGGAGGGACAAATGAACTTGGGTGAGGGCAAGAGGAAGCAAATTGTCAAATACAGCCCAGCTTATCCTGGAAAGGACATTTTTGGGAGGCAGAAGTACGAGTACATTTAACAGAAGGCACATACTAAGAGCAAGAAGGGATCTAGGCAACAGTGAGAGATTGCCTATGAACAAAAAGCAGACTGGAAATCGAATAAACAAAAAAAATGTTTCAGCTCCTGCAAGGCTTTACCATAGTCTTGGACAGACGTAAAGAGTTCAGCTGCAGAAAAACCAAAATGATTTTTATTTTACAGAGCAGTATCCAAACATTGGGCTTTAATGTCATCAGGCAAGGTCTGAAGAACCTCGGAACAACATCTCATAACTGAACCAAAGGCAGCAGCCTTAGAAGAGGAATTAACTGCATCACAGCTATACCAGACTGAGTGGCAGGTAACTTGAGTACAGCCCAGGAAGGAAAGGGCCAAAGCCTTCCTCTCAAAGTCAGGAAGTTCAGAAACCATGTTAGAAACCTGAGAAAGGATGGCTAAAACATTCATTTTTGCCCAAACTTTCCATAGCCCTACTATCCTTATCAGAAGGCAGCAGCTTGGTAGAGGGCAATAACTGTATAGCTAATCAGAGGTGACCGACACTACAGAAGAGTCAGCAGAAGGGCATTTATAAAGACGTGTGTTCCTCAGGCACTTTATGGAATTTATCTGGCTTCATAGGTGCAGGGGGTAGAGAATCGGGGGTTCCAGATGCTGCCAAGTACCCAGAAGGGCAGCCAGAACAGGATAAACAGCAGATGGCTTAGGAGACTCAGTCTGTATGAGCTCATATATTTTCTGAATCTCAGAGACTTGAGAACAATCCCACTTAAAATAATCCATCATGTGGGCAATGGTAGCCCCAAAGGACAGCTCTTCCAGTGGGAATCTGGACTTATGGAATCCTCCTACTCTGGACCATAGTTCAAAGAGGAAGGGATTGGGAAGAATATGCCAAGATTCTTCCCCTGAGTCCAGATCCACATCTGAGAAATCCAATTCACTTGTCCTCTTGAGTGGAGTGGTACACCAAGGAGGGGCAGGCCCAGAGCCCCATTGAGGAAGCTTCAAGACCGTCAAAGCATTAAATAAACTCAGAGTGAAATCCTTCCATTCACATTTGGGATCCTTAACAATAGTTCCTACCTATCCCTATTTAAGAGCAACTTGGACCAATGGATGGTTAAATGGAAATTCTCCCCGGTCTAGCTCCTATGTCTCTGATGGACAGAGGCAGTCAGTAAATCACCCCTACAAATCAAATATAAATCAGATCAACTCTGAGGGTCCCACTTGTATTGCATGGCCAGACTTTTAAGGGCTCTAGTGGTCATTAACCATGTCACAGGTTCATAGGTATGTACTAGGCTATCAGGAGGTTAGTATTAAACTGACTCAGCTTTCCCCTTAGACTAAATCAGCTAGGACATGTAGTTAATTTAAGGAAAACCAAAAGCTTGTGTTTTGGCAAAAAGTGTGTGAGCACAGTTAACTATGACTAGTACATCTTACCACTAGATAAACAGCCTTAAAATGTCTGTGCATAGAAATATTTGGGAATTTAGCTCCACCCCTTCATTACCTAATTTAGTCATATGTGGAAACGGGAAAAATGTGGAATCCATAATACCTGGTACAGTTTGACCAATGTACTGACCGATATTGTGAGGCACTGAATGGTAGGGAACATATTAGTCCTTGCTATTAAAGTATGTGTGACCAGTTATGGGCTACCAAAAATGCATGCTACTTATGCACATAACCTAAAACTTGAATTCTTGCAACATAAAGTATACAAGTTCATTACTGGGTCACTTTAAACACAGCATCACTAACACAGTATTCATAATACAAAATATTTATCAATGTTTAGCATTATTACAATCAAAGAAATGCAATACAATACTATCAGATCAACCGCATACTTAACTACTACAAACCTTAATACAAAAGTATCATTTGAAGCAGTACAACATTTGTTTGTTTGTGTCTTTTGGCTTTTCCCGGTTAAGGGTCGCCACAGCGGAACTCCGGTCCGCTAATGATTGGCAGTAGATTTTTTACGTACTGGTTTGCCGGGCTTAACGCACAACCTTCAACGAAGGAATGCCCATTCACGCATGTCACTACACAGAAGATGCTCTAACTGAGAATCGAACTGGCAACGTCTAACTGTGAGGCGACAACACTACCGCAGCACCACCACCGCAGGTACAACATTATGCCCTCAGTTTCTACCTCCCCATATCAGATTGCCCCCATTAATATTTCCATCATAACAGGTGCTACTCAGGCACGTTGCCATATCTAAACAATCCCATCTTGGTTTGTGACTTACTGAGGAGTTGATTGGTAAGAGAAGTTTTATTTGAATTTATATTGTATTTGTTATCACCATTTTTCACTTTTTGCAGGTAGAAGGGGCTCCTTCTTAAAGATTTCCTTTGCTTCATTTTTTGTTGTTTTACCTTTAATTTCACTGTTGGTTGTTAGAAAGAGACAGGTTTTAGACAGGCAAGATCTCACCACCCCTATTGGCCTAGACAACTACAAATTTAGAGAGGCTGCAGAGAGGTAAATCCTGAGCATATATGAACAATCCCACCTTGGTTTGTGACTTATCTTTTTTTGTTAAAAAGAAGTGCTACTGTGAGTGACAGCAAAGGAATTGCAACTTTTGTCTGGCTTATAGAACCTGTATGGTCAGAACAGCTTACTGTGCTTTATTTAGTTGTATATTGCTGGTGTGATTTTTGTGTGTCACGGAAGTTGATTTAAGTTCTCTCTGAATTCTCTGGTTACTGATTGTGATCTTTTCTTTTGTAATATTGCACTCATTTCAAGCTGAATATGGATTCCTTAAATGAGTATGCAATTAATGATTTGCTAATGGACAAATATCTTGTACAGTGTAATAAATGCTATGCATATTTAAAGGCAACAGCTGATAACACTGGTGATCTGTGTTCCTCGTGTCAAAAGTTGGATGATTTGCTTACCATTGTTAGAAGTAAATCTAGACTTAAAGATGATGATTGCACTTGTGTGACTGGCAAAGCTTGGAGAAATGTTTCATAAATTAATGACTGGACTGATTAACTAAATAATGTTACGCATTGAACAAATAGAACAAATTGTGGAAATGATGCATCTATTTTCTGCAAAGATCATTCAACCCCTATGAAACAAGACAATGCCACTGACAACTCTGGAATTCTGGATGCAAGTATTCAGCAATTTGAGGATCCAGTTTTACAAGGAAACAAAAAAGAAAGAAAGAAGTTCACAACAAATAACAAGGAAGAAAAAGAAACTGATTAACGACAGTAAAGGAAAGAGAATACGTAGCACAAAGGACACTGCTTTGTTATGTACCAGACAGGTTACAAGAAATGATCAGAAAACCTTCAGTCTACAGAAAGGCATCATCTTAACAATGGAGAAAGCAGAAAACAGAGGCAAGGGGCAGGTGAAAAGGAAGAAACCAAAACTGAACATGGAAGGATTGAAGAACATTACTGTAAGAAAAAAGAAGTGTAAGGCAGACACTGACTACATGACTCAAGCTGTGGATTTACACCAGCTGGATAGGAATTTAATACACAATGAAAACAACAGGATTAATAAGACTAATAGTGATGAAGATCTATCCTTCGTAACAATTGCTAGAGCAGATATTACTGTATTAGAAGCTGAAGATTCTTCAGAGCTGGCTAGCAAAGATATTCTTGTGATTGGAGATTCAATTATTAGAGGGACTGATGCGTATATTTGCAGAGATGATAATGAACATTGAATAGTGTTATGCTTGCCATGAGCAAAAACAGAAGTATGTGAGACAAGCCTTGGAACGCCTTAATGTAAGAAGTATCTTCTTCTTTCAGATTTTCCCAGTTAGGGGTCACCACAGTGGATTACCAGTCTGCTCATAATTGGCAGTGGAGTTTTACAGTGTCGAGTTGCTAGCCCGGCGCCCAACCTTCCACGGAAGACACACACATGCACACACTCATGCCTAGGGCCAATTTAGAGTGTCCAATCCACCTACAGCATGTCTTTGGGATGTGGGAGGAAACCAGAGCACCTGGAGGAAACCCATGCTGTATGGATCTGTTTTTATTCATGTTAGTTCAAATGATGTCACCCGCAAGGATTCTCTGACTGTTAGTAGGGAACTGACAGCCCTCTTAGAACATATTCTTCACAAATCACCTATAGAAAGGATTGTCAGGTCACTGTGAATGAAGGGTAAATGCCTACATGGAAAAAATGTCACACTTTAAAAAATGGAAAAGTGTAGAGCATCCAAGCCTTGTTTTGGGCACGTGTTCAGACAGGATAGTGTGCATTTGTCTAGATCAGGGAAGAGAATTTTTGCAGCTGATATTTTGCAATATTTGACAAACACTAGGCATGATTTTTGCCATGTTGAAAATTTAACAGCTGACAGAGCAACATTTGATGCATCTCTGATGGTTGTTAATGCTAGGAGCATTAATAATAAAAAGTTTTTTTATTGGAAAATTTGCTACGTTCCCAAAAGATTGATGTTGTTACTGTTTATGAAACATGGTTAAAAGAACAATGACTGGAAACCAGTTGTCAGGGGTATAAATGTTTTCACTGTAATCGACATTCTAACAAAAATTCAACTGGAGGTGGTATGAGACAGGGATTAAAGATAGCTATGAGAACTGTGATTATTACATGTTCAATAAAAACACCAACACTACAGGCTGTGTAACTGAAAAAGACAACTCTGGAACATACAATTGTTGGAGTGTGTAGACCACCAAAGTCAAGTGCAGATGACCTTAAGGAATTCATACATTTCTTGCATGAAACACAGGATGGAAGAATAATATTAGCTGGGAACTTATATTTACCAGAAACAGACTGGAATAATTGATTCTACAATAGTAAACAAATGCTAAAGAAATAAAGCGGTTGCAAAACGTACGGCTCTAAAAACATAAACGGTTTATTTAATTAGATAAGGTAAGCGCTTTCATTACCTTTTCGGTGGCTTCCTCAGACAGAGGAAGCCACCGGGAAGGTGGTGAAAGCACTTACCTTATCTAATTAAACAGTTTATGGTTTATAGAGCCGTACGTTTTGTGACCGCTTTATTTCTTTTGCATTTGTTTACTACTGACGTTCTGTGGTCGTGAATTTGTCTGCATAGTATTTTGCTGTAAATTGATGCTACAATGTTAGTAAGGAAATTATTCACAGCGTTTATTAAGGAACAATTGCTTCAGATTCTTCAGACGAGCTGGAACATACTAGACATTGTGTTCCCAAACAAATTACTGTAACTTCAAATCAAGTTTTACTACCATTAATGTGCAGTGATCATGGGGTTATAAAAGATAATTCTGCCAAACTGAAATCTAAACCAATGCACAGAAGATTAATTACAGATTGCCAAACAAACATAAACCAATGCACAGAAGGTTAATTACAGATTATATGGAAGCAAAATAGTCACAATGTAAAACTAACTGGAGTTAGGTGTTCAGCTGAAAAACTGCACATGGAATGTGGAAAGATTTGAAAGACAAATTGAGTGCAAAAAGTAAAAAAAAATGTTTGGCATCAGGCTCTATGCATACAACATCAGGCGGATATTATTTCCATATGAAAAAGATATTCGATTAAGGTGAGAAACAAAAAATATAAGAAATGGAAGAGAGGTCAAACTACAACTTTGAAAACTGAAACAAACAAGCTGGACAGACAGATTAAGCATAGTGTGAGACAAAGATCAAGAAAAATTTGATGAAAATTTATACAAAGATATTGAGCATAACAGGCAACCTTTTTATAGATACATAAGATGTGGAAGGAGTAAAGACACACAAACTGATAAACTGCGTGCAGATTCTAAGATTTATTCTCAGACACGAGATTATAGATATATTTACAAAATCTTATGCAAAACAGTTTGTCTCCACATAAATGGGTGGTAAGTTGTCCTAGTGACATCCAGGTAACCCCAAATATTGGAATCAAATTAGATTATATTGAAAAAGAACTGCACAAACTGGAAAAAAGTGCAGGGAGGGAATGGAATTAGTAACAATGACCCGAGAACACTTCAGCAAGAACTTACAATAGTATCATTATATCTATTATTCAATAGGTCATATAAATTTGGGGAGATTCCTCAAGATTGGAGACATGCTTATTAAACCTGTTTTTAAGGGAAAGGGGAACAGAACAAACACAGAGTCATATACTCCCTTAAGTCTACTTTCATGTTGTGGAAAAATAATGGAGAAGGTAATATTGGATACATTATTGTCAGAACTGCATAGGTATGGACTCGAAACCATATATCAACATGCATAACCCACACTGTAAAAGTTGCAGTCTCCAAATCTGACCTCAAAGCAGTGACACATGGAGTACCACAGGGTTCTGTCCTGGGACCTCTCCTGTTTGGTATCTACTTCTCTGAAGTACAAGCTAACACAGAAGGCCTCTGGCTAATGAAGTTCGCAGATGACTGCAAACTAGGAGCCATAGTCAAGTCCCCAAATGATGTAGACATCCTACAGAAGGGCCTGAGACAGATGCCTGGTGTCAGAGCCATGGCCTCAAGCTCAATGCCAAAAAGTGCAGTGTCATCCCCTTTGGTAAAAACTCTGTACCCATGAACTACCACATAGGCAGCAATCTACTTAACACTGAATAGGTTCATAGGTTCATAGATTAGTACTAGGCTAACTGCCCTTGCGAGCCATTTTAAGCCTAGCCAATTATCCCTTGTCAGACTCAAACCCTGCACCTTGTGTTTCTTGAAGGCAAAAGGCAACCTAATTAACACCCTGAGTGATAAGAGACCTTGGGACCCAGGTGGATAGTAGTCTCTCCTTTGATAGTCACACTGCCACACTAGTCAGGAAGTCCTTCTACGTGGCACACCTCATCATAAAAGGGTTCTCATCCAGGGGGAAAAAAAAAAAGCGGTCATTGTTCCCCTCTACTAGTCACTCATTAGACCCATTATAGAGTACAATGCCCCTTTTGGAATGTACCTCATAAGACTCTGCAGCAGCTGAAAAGGCCACAGAGGTACCTCACAAAGAGGATTACTGGCCTCAAACAAATACCCTACACTGACAGCCTCAAAAAACTCCAGCTTTACTCCATAGCATATCGCCTACTCCGATGTGATCTCTGTCTAACATATAAAGCTATGTCAAACCCAGAGCTGCTGGGCATGCTACACCTAAAGAAATCCCAATCCCTCCGAGCTACATGCTCTAGGGACCTAAACCTGGTCACCACAATAAAACAGGACATGCTGGAGGGATAGATTCCAGTCCCAGAGACTTCCTACACTCTGGAACAAGCTACCCATCTATGTCAAGTAAAGTTCTTCATTGGCACTCTTCAAGAAAAATCTTGATGGGTGGATGGGAAATAGGAAATACACCCCGGGGATCAATTCTGCCTCTCTGCTAGACAGTAGCACAGGAAAATAATTTTCTTGGGTGGCATAAGCTATGGAACATTGCTGGCTAGGCTTACGTAGGCCCTTGGGCTGATGGCCTAGTACCTACCTATGAACCTATACGTTGAAAATAGATCTATTGCCACCTGTAACATGATGTTCTATAAAATATAATAACAGCTATGAATGAAAAATTGTGCTGTGATGTAATTTATATAGATTTAACTTCAGCATTTGACAGGGTCATACACATATACTTATCAATAAATTACTACAACTAGGTATTGATGTACTCTTGATGAGATGGATAGCTGCATGGCTTACAAATAGGACATGGCAAAAATACAGCAACTGGACAGGTGAAATCCTCGGCTGCAGTCAGGATAGCCCACAGGGCTCTGTCCTAGGTCCTTACTTGTTTAGATTGTATCTTTCAGACCTAACTTTTTCATCTGAGGTGTTCTATAGTCTATATGCTGATGACCTGAAATTGGGTAAACTGATTACATGCGTTACAGATAAGGCATGTCTGCAAAATAACTTAACTAAATTGACCATTTGGGCACAGGAGAATAATATGCTGATAAATTCATCAAACACTAAGCATATCAAATTTGGTAGGTATAAATTGAAAGGTGAATATTTAATACAGCACACAGTGATTGAAACTGCAGACTCATTTAAGGACCTGGGTATATGGGTAGATTCAGCTATGAGTTTTTCTAATCATATCAACCAATTGGTTAATGATATTTATAGAACTATAGGTTGTATAAAAAGATTTATAAAATGTAGGTAATTAAAAATAATGAAGTCATTGTTTGTTTGTTACATTAGACCCAAACTTGAGTATGAAATAACAATATGGAAACCCTAAAGAAAACAATCATGAGTAAACTGGAAAGAGTACAACAGAAATATACCAAGGACATCCATGGATGTGAAAATGTAAGTTATTATGAAAGACTAAAATATCTGAACTTGTGTGCAGTGTCTCTTACAGATATCTAAGAGTAGATCTTATTCAGGTATATAGGGCATTTAGTGACAACTACCTCTGGGAATGTTTGGGGTTAACAAAAAGTACTAGAGAATCATCAGACAACGTGTACTAAACGGTTCTCTGATAGAGTGGCTGATGCATGGAACAGAATGCAAGGAACAGAAATCTCAACATAGGACTGGCAAGACCAGACAGGAGGAGAAGGAAACCACACACACCACAAACCCAGTCTCACATAGAACTATCACAACTTCAAATCATACACATAAACACACAAAGACATACTCGGAGGCTCTGATCAAAAATCTACCAAAACAGCAAAGGCTACCAAAGCAGACACCCAAACAACTGCCATCTCATGACACAACACATGCAACACATAGACCACAAAGTCAGTGTGCCAAACAGTCACAGCCCTTAAGGCCAAACTCAATGCCAGACACACTCGTCATAGGTGACTCCATAGTCAGACACACTGACATCCCACTCACCAGATTGAGTAAGGAGAAGGTCACAGTAAGCTGCCTGTCGGGCGCTAGAATCCGCCACATAACACAAGCACTCAGGTCACTCAACAGCAAGTACAAGTATGACTCAGTCATTGTCCATGCTGGTGTGAATGACCCGAGACGCACCTCCCTGGACTACATGAAAAGAGACATAGAGGAGCTCTCTGATTATGTAGCCCAGGCAAGTATGACCCTGACCCTGAGCAGTATCCTACCTTCACCAAGAATGATGCCACAATACAGAGACAAGATGATCAGCTTTAATAATTGGCTTAATCTCTGGTGTCAAAGGGGATCCAATGTCTGTCTGCCTGGGATGACATGCTGGACAACGGCTTGCACCTGTCACCCCTGGGCTTCCGGATATTGGCAAAGGCTCTTGCCACCCCCATAGTGCCTTTTTTAGGCAAAGCTCAAATTCTAAACCTACCACCCTAGAACACAAAAAAGAAAATAAACTAAGGGTAATGCTGCTCAATGCCAGAAGTCTCAACCTCAAGATGCACGCACTCAAAGCCCTTCTCAGTATGGAGAACATCGATGTCTGTGCTGTGACTGAAACCTGGTTCAAGGCTCCTGAGAGCACCCCGTCACTATCAGGTTTAACCTCATATCATGCGTTCCGGCCCCAAAATCCGGACCACACCAAGAAAGGGGGGGGGTATCCATATTCATCAAGGATACCCACACCTCCAGGTTGGGGGCAACGCACGAAGCATCGGAGACCATCCAGGTGCAATTAACCATAGGCAAGACTGCTCTGCAATTTGTAGCATGTTACAGGCCACCCTCTCAAACTCAGGAACCTCACACAGCTTTCCTGAAAACACTGGAGGGGATAAATGTATCTCCAAACACCATCATATTAGGTGATTTCAACTACCCGAATATAGACTGGGATCATTACTCTAGCCCCAACACTCTAGCCCAAAGGTTCCTAGAGTTCATAAACTCTAATGCCATGGAACAACTGGTCACCATCCCCACAAGAGGAGAAAACATACTAGATCTCATCATCACGAACATGGGGACACAATGTTCAGCACCGGAGGTGTACCCCTCATTGGTGAGATCAGATCATATAACTAATCTCACTGGAAGTCCACATCCCACCGCCACCCCAGACCAAAAAGTCCACAGTGAAGAACTTCTCAAAAGCAGACTTCACACTTCTTAAGACTGGTGTGGTTTCCTTCAAGGCCCCCGAGCCAGTGGAAACCATTACCCAAGCCACTGAATCACTTACAAATGCCTTCTACCAGCACCTCCAGGACTGCATGGATCAGGCAATCCCAAACAAAACAAAGACTCTTTGCACCAAAGGCAAGCGCCCAGTCTGGTGGACCTCAGCCATAAACAAGCTCTACAATAAAAGGAGAAAGCTACTACAAGACAGAGCAAAAAGGGAGGACACCCTTGATCATTATAAGTAAAAAACTACGATCGCTCATAAAATCAACCAAGGCAAATTTTGAGAGAAAAGTCGCTAAGGACTCAAAAGACAATCATAAGGCCTTTTTTAGCTATGTTAGAAACCTGGGAGGAAACTCCCAGATATGTTCAGAATTAGTTCAAAATGATGTAAAAATCACTGAACCAACAGACATTGCCAACATACTGGCTGACAGGTTCAGTGCAAATTCCCCCCCTCCCCCCCAAAAGGAGAGATATCTATCCCAATGGATTGTAGCCTCCCACACATCTCAAATGCTCAGGTGAAAACTGCTCTCTCAAAGGCAAAAAACACAGCATCTATGGGACCAGATGGTGTCCCCAGTTGTGTGCTCCACGAACTCAATGAGGAATTAAACCCGCAGTTAGGGCAGCTGTTTAATCTTAGCCTCACCTCAGGATACATACCCAAGGAGTGGTGTACGGCAACTGTGGTCCCACTTCACAAAGGCGGTGCCTCCACTGACCCTGGAAATTACCGCCCCATCAGCTTAACAAGCCTGGTCTGCAAAGCTATGGAGAGGATCATAATGGAACTCATAAATAAAGACATAAGGGACTTACAGACATTGGATCCAACCCAGTTTGGCTTTGTCAAGGGCAGATCATGCCTTTTAAACTTGGTTGACTTTTTTGAAACAGTCACCAAGGCCACTGATGAGGGCAAGGCAGTCCACACAGCCTACCTTGACCTTGCAAAAGCTTTCGACACAATACCCCACTCGGGTATCATTGAAAAACTCACCAGCTTAAATGTAAACCCATACGTCACAAGATGGGTTGCAAACTGGCTAAGTGACAGAACCCACAGGGTCAGAGTGGCGGGCGCCATGTCAGACTCCAAGCCGGTCACAAGTGGTGTCCCACAAGGCTCAGTCCTGGGCCCCCTCTTGTTCGGCATCTACTTTTCAGAAGTACAGGCAAACACAGGAGGATTATGGCTGACAAAGTTTGCAGATGACTGCAAACTGGGCGCCATAGTTGAAAACAATCAGACACAGATATCCTTCAGAAGGGTCTCATAGAAACGGATAACTGGTGCGAGAGCCATGGCCTAAAATTAAACGCCAAAAAATGCATAGTCATACCCTTCGGGAAAAACAAGGTTACCCCTAGCTACCATATAGGTGGCAATCCACTAAGCACAGAAGTGGTCATCAGGGATCTGGGGACCAAGGTTGACAGTAACCTTTCGTTTGACACTCACGTTGCCAAAGTAGTTAGGAAGACCTTCTACATTGCCCACCTGATCATGAAGGGATTCACATCTAGCTCAAGGGAGGTCATTGTTCCCCTATACTCATCACTCATCAGACCTATGATTGAGTACAATGCCCCATTCAGAATGTATCTTACCAGACACCTGCAGCAATTGGAAAGGTCCCAAAAGTTCCTCACCAAAAGGATAAAGGGTCTCAAAAATATGTCTTATGCTGCCCGACTGAAGGAACTCCAGCTCTATTCAGTCGCATACCGTCTGCTCAGAGGTGACCTGTGCCTGACATACAAGGCCATGTCCAACCCGGAATTAATGGACATGCTCCACCACAAAAAATCTAAATCCATCAGAACTACAAGAAGAAGTGACTTAAACCTTAACACAGTTATAAATAGGACGTGCTGGAGGGACAGATTCATCACCCAGAGACTCTCTATGCTGTGGAACAAAGTCCCGGTACATGTGAGGCAGAGCACCTCGCTGGCTCTGTTCAAGAGAAATCTTGACCAATGGATGGAAGATCGCAGGTTTACCCCGGGGATCACCTCAGTGTCACTGCTGGACAGAGGCACGGCAAAATAATGGGCATAGTACCCTTCAAACTTAAGGGGTGGTAAAAGCCACAAAACTTTGGGCTAGGCTTATAAATGCCCTAGGGCAGATAGCCTAGTATGAACCTATGAATACCAAGTTACATTAAAGTACTAGTTTAGATATTAAGAACAGCCTGGATACTTATTATGGAACAACTGTTTTGGTAGAATGGTAAGCTGGAAGGGCATTAATGCCCGTGCTTGAAATATCTGATGTAATCCTGACTGGTAACAACACATATAGCACACTAAGAACATTACATTTCACCGACATCAAGAATAACCATTTTAAAAGGAGAAATGTCCAGTGCATTCAGCACAGATAACCATATAAAGAAGTCATGCAGTGCAGCTATAATACACAGGTTACTTAACAATAAAATATATATATCAACCACCAGAAGGCATACCTCTCAAATTTCCCTGTAATTGCCCCTTATTTCTGCTCTGTGCTTTGCAAAATTATTGATTTTCTGGTAAACAGTCTCCTGAATTCTTGAGCAAAGTTAAGAGACGTGCCAGAAGGTGAATATTTAATTCAAAATTTAGTCCGCTCCCAAATCTTTAAAAATCAAAAATACTAAGGTAATGCAGCACAGTGAAAAGGAAGAAAATTCATTTTTTCCCCGATTTTCATTTGTCAAAGTACATCTTTAGGCATAATGCAGCAGCCACATAGCAACATATTTAATCCATGAATTTTTACCCATACGAGATTCCCCCCCATTTAAAAATTTTTTTTAAAA